>NW_027443446.1:0-220000 GCF_048569485.1 Anomaloglossus baeobatrachus | reverse complement strand
TGGCTGAATGCAGCTTCCGTAGAGCAGTGTGCAGCTGCCGGCCTCCTGTCACTGCAGACAGGGAGCTTCAGGGCAGGAGCGGCCGCACACACCAATGAGACAGATAGTCGGGTGGCCGGAAACTACTGCTCATAGACCGGCCCGGGGGGCAATTGCCCCCCTGCGTCAATGACCAGTCCGCCCCTGTACATCAATACACCCCAAATATTTGTCAACAGTTACCCCCTCCCCCAATTCCTCCCGCCCCCCATTGTCCCCGCAGGTTACTAGTAACCACTCACCTCTCCCTTCTTACTGTCCCTCCTCAGGCACCTCCGTATGTGCCCCCGCTGAGCTGCTTCTCTTTTACATGCACAGGCTGTGCCGATGCTTGTTTTCCTAGATGCCCCCGCCGCTGCTTCTCTCCGTACGGCCCCGGCTGCTGCAGCTTCTTCTCCTGCCGGGCAGGAACTTTTCAAATGAGACACGTGTGCCGTACTAACGACATCAGGGCGCGCGTGTGTCATACAGAGCATCTGCCGGGCAGAGAACAGAGGACAAATTCCTGAGTTCCGCTGCCTACACTGTGCGGCGCTGCAGGATCGCTCCCAGCCCGGCACGCAGCGTGTGATGACGGCGATCTGACCAGGGACCTCCCCGGAGCCTGGTGCTCCAGACAACAGGTCAGATTGCTCTCATCAGTGACCGGCCAGCAAGGACGCCCTGAACCAGGAGGGCCGGTCAGAGAGTAGGAGAGCCGGATGTGGCCCGTGGGCCGCTCCTTGACCAGGTCTGTTCTAGGCTTTACACATTGCGACGTCGTTACCGGCGCCGGATGTGCGTCACTTTCGATTTGACCCCAACGAGATCGCAGTAGCGATGTCGCAACGTGCAAAGTACCCCTTAGATCAGGAATAGAACAGCCATTTATAGGACATTTCATAACTTTCCCAAATTCCTATGAAAAAATATTCAGCACATTCTGCATTGAACTACTGTCCCCAATTTATTATATATTTTAGGAGTCGGTCCATGTTATACCGACTCCACCAAAATGAACTCCGACTCCACAGCTTTGCTTGTTGCTCCGGACGCGATTCTAAATTTTGTGTACTTTTGAAGTATATTTTTGTTTTTACATAAAATATATGCATTTATTGGTATAATATTTTACTTTTTTTTGTACATATGTTTCTGGGTTGTTTTTTTGTTTTATACATATATATATATATATATATATATATATATATATATATATATATATATATAATATAATATATATTATATAATATATTCTTACTGTATATTTTCTATATGGGACATTTAACTTTTATTGCTTTGATCTCAGGTATAAGTGTATTGCAATATACCTGTCAGCACTGCACTGACAAAAGCCTTTTAGATCATGTTCCTGGCGTGATCTCAGAGGCTTTCCATAGCTAGGTGACAGAGGTCATCATGATGACTTTGGGTTTCCATGGCAATGATAGGGCCCCCATGATCACATTAATGGGGTACTGATTGCTTGATTGAGGGAGCCCCTAAATGCTGGGATTGCTATTGATTGCAGCATTTAGGGGGTTAACCTTCCCAGGCACCGCTCCTTGCTGTGAGAGCCGGGGCTTGGCTATCATGTAAGCTGAGGTCACTGCGTCAATTGCACAGGCACAGCTTCTGTGTCCCACACGATTGCCATGACATACCCATACGTCGGGAACCCCTTCCCATAGACTTACATTGACATTTCTCATCTGTGACTCCAGAGAAACTGACATGTGAATAGCCCCATCGTTTATAATATGTTCAATATGTTCATAATCTGTTCATAATCTGTTCTTGGAAAAAAAAACACTGATACAACACACACATGAATGATGCTTCACACTGCGGGGCAAGTATGGGAACTACTTAATCCTTGAATTCAGGTTTCCTTTTTATCTCTGTGGCACAGGAATATAGAATTCAATCTCTAAACGTGCCATCTGTTTCTATATACACTTATTAAAAAAATAGATACTTCTAACATCACTGAATTCATCATGGTGTTTTCGGAGTATGTCGCCATTGTAACAAGTCAGTTCATGAAAGTCCAAAAAATACTTGGTTGGGTGAATTTGGTGTGGAAGAACTTCACTGGCCCTCAAACAGTCCTGACCTTAAGACGGGGTCACTCGAGCATATGGCATCCGCTGTGATAGAATTGGATGCCATATGCTAATGACACTCGGCTTAAACTTTGCTGCAAGCGTGTGCCGAGTGTCATTCACTGTTCTCCAATTCTCTCACATGCCAGAATTGGAGCACATGTGAAGAGAACATGGAGAGATTAATATCTCCATCTTCTCCATTGCCGGTCTCTGCGTATATCGGATTCTGATGGCATCAGTGCAGTCTGATGACTTGTGTGGGTGCGCGTGATTCCATTTGCAGAGGCACTTTCAGCATGTTGCAATTGTTATGCCTAATCGGCATAAAAGAACATCGCAGATCTGCTCTGCCTCATTGAATAATATTGGTTTTGAGTGCAATGCAACATTTTCTAGCATTGCATTTGCCTGTTTTACACAGTAATGTGAGCGCACCCTAACTCTATTAAACACCTTAAGGTTAAAGTAAAGATTGCAAGCTAGAACCCCTCTTTCAACATCAGTGGCTGACCTGATGTCAGGAAAGTGACTGGGGACCCCATGGGGAGCCTATATTGGCCCTAAAGCTGGGGCCCCTGCGCTCACACTAACCCTGGAGGTACCCTTGATGGTAGGGAGGTCCAGGTCACCACCCTAGGCCCTTTCTCCTGTCCTCATCCCTGATGTTATGAGACCCCCTCTCCACAACCCACCACCCGGGGGTAAAGGGCACAAACAGGAGTCAGCACCCCACCAATAAATATGGACAGACAGGAGTAACAACAACAACAAAACTTACTCGTACACACGGAAACCACTCACAAAAGAGCCACAAAAAGTGCACAAGGGGAGACAAAATAAAAAGGGGGAATAAACCGGCTACTGGGTAACTTCCAAAACAGAACAAACATAATTGAGAATGCTGCAGCAAACTCCACTGCTGCAGCTAATAGAAGAACTGAGAGAGTAAATAACAGCTCCTTCCACCTCCTGTCCAAGCTTCCTAATGATAGAAAATAACCAGCACCCTCTGTTGGACGTAGAGGGTATTTATACAACCTGGGAGCGGTCCCCACCTGACAGGAGTTGCTTGAATTAACTCTTCTCCCCAAAGGAAAGGGAATTCATTTAATCTGAAGAGTCCCACAAGAAAGTAAAACTCTGACCCAGAACATGTCACAAAACTTTGCAACAGGGGAAAGTCTGTGACAGCTGATTAATGTTCTTCTGGATGAATGGACAAAAATCTGCACAGAAATACCCCAAAATTCTTTAAAAAGCCTTTCTAGAGTGTAAGCTGTAATATCTGCAAAGGGAGAGCAACTCCATATTAATGACTAGGGATTTAGAATGGGATGTCATAACACTTCCCTGGGTGTAATATGTAGGTGTCCCAATACTTTTGTCTGTAAGTGTAATAGATTCTGCTTCTTCCAATTTTGAAAGTTGGAGATTGCTCCTCTGATGAAATTTGGTATGTGAATGAAGATCATAATCAATTTTTTGGTATTTATTTTAGGCCATTGAATATGAGAAACTTGAGGAAAGCACGGCTGGATGGTACGCAAATTTTCGGTAAGCACTAAACACAGCTATCATTCGGGTATCTTTACATTGTATGCTACATTTCCAATAGTTATAAACAACATCTGAACAGGTGGGGGAAATTTTTGGTTGGTCACATCCGATCACCATAACCCCTATATAGGACAACAAGGACAACAAGGGTAATAAATCCCCGGTAGAGACTCCATAAATATCAAAAGACCAAAAGAAAACGAGTCATAACCACTACCTTAATGCAAATAATTATACAAAGTTTATTAATCAGTTGTATAAAAAACACACAGATTAAAAAGGTTCAAAAAGAGTGCTGGAGAGGATACAAAAGGAGAGGAACTGCACACCTATGCTGAATATGTGCAAAAGCACATCAAGTACTGGCTGGGAACCTGTGTCACAAAATGATAACTCTGAAAATAGCTCTAAAACTGCAATAGTTACCATATAAATCAAGTGGGGTGCAACGTAGTGCAAAAAATACTGGGCAGAGAGATGGTACAGAAAGTGCCCACTGCACATGCACTATGCTACACTGAAGTAGGGAAGGGGAGAACGTTCACCCCTAGTACAATAAAAGTAGCCAGAAGGATTGCAGGTCAGAGAAATAAACAAGGACACATACCCATGATAGCCAGATCAGCAAAGATGAGGTGCAGCTCCACAGACCCAAATGGCAAAACAATTGTTTTTGCCATTTGGGTTTTGCACTGCAAAGCTGAGATTTTGCCCAAATTTCTGCCACAAAAAGGCTGCAGTTTGAACTGCATAGTGCGGTCTAGAAACCCAAATTCCCATAGACAATGCTTGAAAAGCAGAACACATCCATTTTGGCATTAAACGCTGCAGTTGAAAAAGCAGGTAAAAAGCAAAGTGCGGTCGCACCCTAACTCAGGAAGAGTTCAGAAATCAGTATTTTGTGGAATAACCATGATTTTTAATCACAGCTTTCATGTGTCTTGGCATGCTTTCCACCAGTCTTTGACACTGCTTTTGGGTATCCTTATGCCACTCCTGGTGCAAAAATGTAAGCAGTTCTTTGTTTGATGGTATGTGACTATCCTCTTGATTACATTCCAGAGGTTTTCAATGGGGTTTAGGTCTGGAGATTGGGCTGGCCATGACAGGGTGTTGATGGGGTGGTCCTTCATCCACACATTGATTGACCTAGCTGTATGGCATGGCAGATATAAATAGTCGACGGGGATTGCGCTGCTCCATGCCGCAACCAACGTCCCCTTGATGCGATCACGGGGTGCCTATGTGTTGCTATAATAGCGCGTGATCAGGTGATGACCCCTGACACTGCCATAACTCACTTCCTGTGAGAGCCGACATTGTGCTGGCACTCACAGGAGATGAGCATTTCTGCTGATCAAAGTGATGCTGCTCACATCAGCAAAAATTAACAAGCGATCAGACTGTGCAGTGATAATGTCCCCTATGGGACTAGTAAAACAATAAAAGGCTTAAAAAAAAATATGATAAAAAAAAAAAATCCTAAAAGTTCAAATCATTACTTTTTCGCCCTTTTGAAAATAAACCTATTAAAAAATACATATATTTGGTATAGCGCCATGTTCAGAAATCAGTTAATGTGCACGTCAGCTCAAGACACAAAGTAATTTGTCACTAAACACCAGATCCCAAAAAATTAGAATGCTAGGGGGGGGTCTTGAAAAATGGCACCAAAAGCACAATTCTTTTTTTGGATGAAGTTCTGATTTTTTTTTTTTTCACTCCTTAGATAAAAATAAAAGTATACATATTTGGTATCTACTAACTCATACCGACCTGAGGCATCATTCTAACATGTCCATTTTACTATATAGTGAACATTGTAAATAACAGACCACAAAAACAATTGTGCAATTACACTGTTTTTGGAATTTCTCTGCACTTGGAATTTCCCATTTTCCAGTACACTATATGGTAAAACTAATGGCTCCATTTTCAAAAGTACAGCTCGTCCTGCAAAAAACAAGTCCTCATATGGCAATATTGATGGAACAGTAAAAGTTATGGCTCTCGGAAGAAGGGGAGGAATAAACGAAAATGAAAAAGAGAAAATCACTAGGGGGTGAAGGGAATGAACCACAGAGTTATGTCACAGTAAAAATTTAATAAATAACATTTCCCACTTGTCTACATTACATCGGTGCAATTTTGGAAACATCTTTTTTTTTTTTTTTTTAAGTGATTTTAAGAGGCCTAAGTGACATAAAATACCAAAATTGACACCAGTCTAAAAATTGCACCCCTCAAACTGCTGAAAACCACATCCATAAAGTTTATTAACCTTTTAGGTGCTTCACATGAACTAAAGCAATGCGCAGGGGAAAAATTAAATTTTTACTTTTTTCCACAAAAATGTTGCATTAGCCCCAAATTTAGTATTTTCACAAGGGTAAGAGAAATTGCACCATTTGTTGTGCAATTTCTCCTGAGTACACAGATACCCCACGTGTGGTGGAAATTTACTGTTTTGCGTCAGAGCAGGGCTCATAAGGGAAGGAGCGCCATTTGAATTTTAGAGCGCAAAAGTGTCTGAAAAAGTCAGCAGATGCCATGTCGCGTTTGGAGAACCCCTGTTGTACCCCGACAAGTGACCTCATTTTGGAACCTAGACCCTTCAAGGACTTTATCAAGATGTTTGGTTAGCACCTTGAACCCCCAAGTGCTATTTTATTATGTTGACCTGTGAAAAGGAAAAAAACATACATTTTTATCACAAAAATGTTACTTTAATTATTAATCTTTCATTTTCACAAGGTTTCAGAAGAAAATGCACCATACAATTTGAGCAATTTTTCATGACTTTGGTAATCTCCCAACATGTGGTCAAAACTTTTTGAGGCACAACATGAAGAAGGGAAAGAGCGCCATATTTGAGTTCAGATTTAGTTGGAATAGTTTTGGAGTGTCATGACACATTGGCAGAGCCCCTAAGGTGCCAGAACAGCAGAAATCCCCCACAATTGACCCCATTATACAAATTGCACCCCTCAATGAATTCATGGGGTGCAGTGAGCATATTGACACTCTCTAGGTGTGTCCCAAAATGTTATACTATTGGGCAGTGAAGAAAGAACAATTACATTTTTACTACTGAAATGTTGTTTTAACCCCAGATTTCCTATTTTACAAGGTGAATAGGTACAAAAAGGCCCCCTAATATGTTATACCATTTTTCTTGAACGTGGTACTACCCCGTATGTCAACAAAAAAAAAAAAAACGACAAGTGCACTCTGAAATGCTATACATTGCAATAAAGATAATGGACCGTTTTACAGTTTGGGATATTCTGGATGCAGCGATTTCAATTATGTGTACATATTTTTGTTTTAATGCAAGCACTGCAGTTTTAGTATAGAGTGTGATGGATTTTTGTGATTTGAGTTTTATTTATTTATTTTTACACATTTTATGAAACGGTTTTCCTTTTTAACTTAGTCCCACTGGGGCAAATTAATATTTTTTACTTTGATTGCTGGTCTCATGCATTGCAATACTCGTGTACTGCAGTGCGTGAGACCTGTCAGTTGTTCATTGACACAGCCTCTTAGAACCTGCTTATTATAAGCAGGGTCTAACGGGCCACTTTACCCTGGATTACCATAGCAACCATAGTACCATTACAATTGCTGGAGGCCCTTGGATTCAAAATAGGTTTGTTACCCCCTTTTTAACAACTTGGATCCTGCTGTCATATTTGAGGGGTTAATTGGCTCTGATCGGTTGGGGCCAATGGCGCAGGTTGTCAGTTGTCATATACAGCTGTCACCCACAGGATTTTTGTCTGCTGGGGGCACTATTTACTTATTACTCACTGCTACTTTAAAATAGTGCTGAGGATTAAGGCTGCTTAAAGGGAACCTGTCAGCAGAAATTTTGCCCTAAACCTAAAAGTTTTCTCTTCTGCAACTCCTGGGATGCAAATAGTTTATAAAGTGGTACCTTTCGGTTTGAAAATCTTGTTAATTCTACCACGGGGGCGGGCTGTCTGTTGTCAGTTACTGTCCCTCCTGCCGCTTTAGGCCGTCCCCAAACGCTCATTTACATACCTCAGGACGCCGCCCAGTGTGTCCGTGGTCTCGCGCATCCGCCGTGCCACTGTAGCGGGACTGTGCACAGTGGGACCGCTGGTGACGTTGCACAGGCACGAGATTATGGGCGGCACTGTGATTTTCATCAGCAAGCTCCCGCCCATAATCTCGTGCCCGCGTTTTCCCCCTCTGCCTCGTCTGTTCTGCGCATGCCCTGGCCACATGACCAGATGATCGGTGGTGTCCTGCTCCGCTCCTCCCATCTATTTCCTGTTCCAGGGCTAGATGGGAAAGAGGTGACGTTGGGTCATCTGGACAGGGCATGCGCAGAACGGTGGAGGCAGAGGGGACGAGATTATGGGCGGGAGCTTGCTGATGAAAATCACACCGCCACCCATAATCTCGTGCCTGCGCAACGTCACCAGCGGTCCCACTGTGCACAGTCCCGCTACAGTGGCACGGCACATGCGCGAGACCACGTACGCACTGGGCGGCGTCCTGAGATATGTAAATGAGCGTTGGGGGATGGCCTAAAGCGGCAGGAGGGATAGTAACGGACAACAGAAAGCCCGCCCCCGTGGTAAAATTAACAAGATTTTCAAACTGAAAGGTACCACTTTATAAACTATTTATTTGGATCTAAAAGGGGGCAGAATAACTATAGGAACCTTGCTAGAATGCAGCCCAGGAGCTGCAGTAGGGGAAACTTTTAGGTTTAGGGCAAAATTTCTGCTGACAGGTTCCCTTTAACGGCCGCTATTTTAATGCGAATTGGCAGCTATTAAGCTGTTAGGAAAGCAAGAGGTTGGCATAAAGTGCTGGATTTTTTTATTAACATGTTGTATTGAGTTTACCTCTGGCTTGTCTTCTCCCTGCGTCATTAGTATTTTAACACTAGAAGTCCCAGGAATTTTGAGCTCCATAGGGTTCCAATGGTAGAAATGTTAAATTACCCCTCTCTGGGACTTCTTGTGTTAAGGACCTTGGCAAGGAAAGTCTTTTGAACTTGCCGAATTATTTTCAAAATACACTATATGTGAAAAGTACTAGGCTTGTAAAGATATGATTTGTTAAAGTCAGGAGTATTTCATATATTGCAACCTCTTTCTTTTTCAGGCAAAAGTTGAAGGCTGGAGGTGGATATCTGAGGGAAGGATGGCAGTATACATAATTTTCTCTGCAATTCTCTTGTTAAATGTCATCAGGTTGCCTTGCCGTGAGTTTGAATACAAAATAATTATATTACATATGTGGATATATTCACATATTTCTGATATGCTATATGTAGCGAGCGTGAAAAGATGTTTTTCCCCAGTTTTGACTCGGCTTATTCACCAATGGTTGCCCACTCGTTAATTTGTAAAGAAAATATTTAAATAGATTTGCTCTATATCCTGCAATCAGGGCTGTGGAGTCAGTAAGCAAAACCTGCGACTCCGACTCCTCAATTTCCCTTGCACCGACTCCACAACTCCGACTCCCACATATATTGCTTATATTTAAGTGAAAAATTTATTGTAGTACAATGTGAACATCAGATAGTTAATCTATCTATTGGAATACAATTTTAGAACACAAAAAAACTGTAATAAATTGTAAATATGTAATACACTATGTAATATACAGTAGATTACTAATATATAGATAGTGAGGTTGCACCCCGCAACCTGGGGGTTCCACTCACTTGCAGCGGTGCGAGGTAACTTCAGCAACACAGGTGCACAGTCTCTTTATAAAAATTCCAGCCGTTTATTTAAACACTTGTCATAAACGGCAAACATTCAACATAACAGGCCTCTCCTGGCTGAAAAGGAAAACAGGTACTGCCACCTACCATGGGCTTCCAGTCCAATACAGTCTCTATTAGAGGTCTGGCACCTGTACACACTGGGTCCTACCAACGAACACCACTTGCTGTGGTTCCTTCCAAGAACCCAGAGACACTCTGTAGGCTCCTGTCTGTCTCTCCTCCAGGAGTGGTTTGGTCCTGCAGTCACAGCCCTAGCCTGGCTGTCCTCACCTCAGTCTCCACTCAGACTGAATTCCAAACTTTCGACAGTCTCCTAAATTAGACTGGACACACCCACAGGTGGAGATCTGTGATTCTCCAGACCTGCACAGCACACTGGCATTATTAAAGGGAACCTGACCCTTATATGCAGAAACAAGCCTTTGTGGACTACAAGTCCCATAGCAACCTCTTCAGTTTAATATCGCATGGACCTTCTCCACTGCGACACATAGCCACCATTTACCACATTGGTGGTCGCTACCTCCCAAAATATATATTCAATCAGTTTAATTATACTTATGTTTGAAGCATTGTTTTGTGAGGATCCATTTTTGGGCTCAAAAACAGATCCTCACAAAGAATGAGCATGTCAGTTTGTGTGGCGTTTTTCTAATCTGCTTTTGCTATTGAAAACATTATCTAGGAGCTCAAAAGCCTTTCAGGTGATGCAGTTTTTTAAAAAGCTGATCTGCAGCTGAAAAACGTATCCTGACAAAACGCAGCAAAAACGCTGTGTGTGAATAGCCTTAGATCAGGAATAGAACAGCCATTTATAGGACATTTCAAAACTTTCGCAAATTCCTATGAAAAAAATATTCAGCACATTCTGCATTGCACTACTGTCCCCAATTTCTTATATATTTTAAGAGTCTAAGTTGGTCCATTTTATACCGACTCCACAATAATGAACTCCGACTCCACGACTTCGACTACAGTCCTGCCTGCAACCAGTTTAATTGACAGGTCTTTCCTGTGTGTGTAGATAGGGAGAGACCTAGAGACCATAGAGTGTCGCTGGGAAAGCCCGGCCTTGGTGATTACTAGTATTTATCATGCAGCCAGGCTCTGATTGCTGCTGCCCGTGGTTTGGGTGAGCAAGAATGAGGTAACAAGTTCCCTTTATAATTCCCAGTCTGTAGTCTGTACCAGTACTGTGTTCAGTAACTACTGGAGCCAGTTATTGCACCATAATTCAGTTAGATTAGGACAAGCTTCTAGCGTCATTCTGTCCATCATGCTACTATTTTCACTCTGAATTACATTTTCTTTAGGACTCCATTCACGTTCTAAACTTTTTTATCCATAGACTCTTAACATGTATCTGGGAAAAAACAGATGAAACTATGATATTGTGCTTGTTTCATCCTTGTCTCACAGACTTTAATGGTCAAGTCTGATCATGAGGACTGATGAGAATAGGACATGTTCAAAGTCTTCTGGACCACAAACACGGACCCATTTATATGGCTGAATGAAACATTATGGGTTAGTGTGCGGCCGGAAAAAGCAACAAACAGCACTAGGACGTCCCACATATATAGAGTCATTAAAACAGAGTGATCTATTTCAAGTGTCTATTTCTGTTATTGTTGATGATTATGGCTTACAGCCAATAAAAACCCAAAAGTCATTATCTCAGAAAATTAGAATATTATTTAAGACCAACTGAAGAAATTATTATAAACTCAGAAATGTTGGCCTACTGAAAAGTCTGTACAGTAAATGCACTAAATACTTGGTCAGGGCTCCTTTTGCATTAATTACTGCTTCAATGCAGCGTGCTACAGAGGCGATCACCCTGTGGCACTGCTGAGGTGTTATGGAGGCCCAGGTTGCTTTGCTAGCAGCCTTCAGCTCATCTCATTGTTGGGTCTGGTACCTCTCATCTTCCTCTTGACAATACCCCATAGATTGTTGTAGTGCTAACATATTAGTGGCCATCAGGAATCCATATTGGAAGTCTGTATTTAAGAAACCCTTTAAGATATTAGCCTGCAACAGTTATAGTTTATATTAGCTTGTTTTTCAGGTTTCTGTTCTCCAGACACCTTCAGTTATAGTTGTAGTGAGAAAAATATATGTTTATAGTATCACTCAGTACCACATAGTTTTCTTATCAATATTTACTGAGAATGTGCGTGTGTTTATAGTATTGTAAAACATCTGAAACCAGGAGCTTTTTGGCATGTCTCATCCGATGATGCATTTGTCCAGTGTAGATTGGCATCTGAAGAGCTGGCCACTCAGAAGAGGGATACTATATTGGACAAATGGGGAACCTATTAGAGTTTGTGTAACATTTGGTTACGCAAGCAATTTGTTTTCAAGTGGGATATAGACTGGTGAAGATTTCAGTGAAGCAGAAGCCTGTTTACCTGTGGAGGGGACGCCCGTTGACACCACAGTGTGGATCCCAGGAGTTTCTCTGTCTTCGCTGTTTTGCTTCTCACAGCTGATATTTCGGGCAGATAATGCGTGTAGCTCCTGGTGAAGATTCTTCTTTTTTAGTGTGTAATGTAAGTACTTTACCTTTGTGATCTTTATTATGCAAAAGTGTACGCAATATCACACTATTTCCTATTTTCTGTAATCATTCTAATAAAATTAGTCGCCTTCTTTAAAGGGAACCTGTCATCAGAAATTTTGCTTTAAACCTAAATGTTTCCCCCTCTGAAGCTCCTGGGCTGCATTCTAGCAAGGTTCCTGTTGTTTTTTTGCTCCCTTTTAGACCAAATATAATGCTTTATAAAGTTGTACCTTTTGGGATGCAAATCTTCTAAATTACCATGGGGGCGGGCTCTCTGGTGTCTGTTACTGTCCCTCCTGCTGATTTACGCCGTCCCCCAATGCTCCATTTCATACTTCAGCTCGCCGCCCAGTGCGCCCGAGGTCCTGCGCATGCGCAGTGCCACTGTAGCGGGACTGTGCACTGCGTGCACAGTGTGACCGCTGGTGACGTTTGCGCAGGCACGAGATTATGGGCGGCTCTGTGATTGTCATCGCAAGTGCCCGCCCATAATCTAGTGCCCGCGCTTTCCCCTCTGCCTCCAGCGTTCTGCGCAAGCGCTGGCCAGATGACCGCACATCCCCTCTTTCCCATCTTTCCCTGGAGCAGGCAATAGATGGAAGGAACGGAGCAGTACACCACCGGTTACGGCCAGCGCTTGCGCAGAACGCTGGAGGCAGAGAGGAAAGTGCGGGCACTACATTATGGGCGGGCACTTGCGAGGATAATCACAGCGCCGCCCATAATCTCGTTGGGGGACGGCGTAAATCGGCAGGATCGACAGTAACGGACACCAGAGAGCCCGCCCCCATGGACGATTTAGAAGATTTGCATCCCAAAAGGTACAACTTTATAAAGTATTATATTTGGTCTAAAAGGGGGCAAAAAAATAACAGGAACCTTGCTAGAATGCAGCCCACGAGCTGCAGAAGGGGAAACTTTTAGGTTTAAAGCAAAATTTCTGATGGCAGGTTCCCTTTAAAGCTGTATACGATCCCTTTAAATACTTGGCAAAACAATTGTCTATGGGGTTTAGGTCAGGCGAGTTTGCTGGCCATTCAAGCACAGTGGTTATTAAACCAGGTATTGGTACTTTTGGCAGTGTGGACAGGTGCCAAGTCCTGCTGGAAAATCAAATTTCCATCTCCAAAAAGCTTGTCAGCAGAGAGAGACATGAAGTGCTCTAGAATTTTCTGGTAGATGGCTGCACTGACTTTGTTCTTGAAAAAACACAGTGGACCTACACCAGCAGATGACATGGCTCCCCAAACCATCACTGATTGTGGAAACTTCACACTAGACCTCTAGCAGCTTGGATTGTGGCCTCTTCACTCTTCCTCTAGACTCTGGGACTTTGATTTCCAAATGCAATGCACAATTTACTTTCATCTGAAAACAACACCTTGGACCACTGAGGAACAGTCCAGTTCTTTTTCTCCTTGGCCCAGGTAAGACGCTTCTGGCGTTGTCTATTGGTCATGAGTGGCTTGGCGCAAGGAATGCAACACATGTAGCCCATGTCCTGGATATGTCTGTGTGTGGTGGCTCTTGAAGCACTGACTCCAGCAGCAGTCCACTCCTTGTGAATCTCCCCCAAATTTTTGAATGGCCTTTTCTTAACAATTGCTTGTGCAACTTTCTCTACCACACTTTTTACTTCCACTCAACTTTCGATTAATATGCTTGGACACAGCCCTATGTGAACAGCCAGCTTTTTTAGCAATGACCTTTTGTGGCTTACCCTCCTTGTGGAGTGTGTCAATGACTGCCTTCTGGACATCTGTCAAGACAGCAGTCTTCCCCATAATTGTGTAGCCTACTGAACCAGACTAAGGGACTATTTTAAACACTTAGGAAGCCTTTGCAGGTGTAATTATTCTACTTTTCTGAGATAACGACATTTGAGCTTTTATTGGTTGTAAGCCATAATCATCAACATTAACAAAAATAAACACTTGAAATAGATCACTCTGTTTGTAATAAGTCATAATATGTGCATTTTCCCTTTTTGTATTGAATTACTGAAATAAATTAACTTTTGATGATATTCAAATTTATTGAAATGGACACTTATGTCCCAAATGAGGTCATGGATGGCACCCAAAATAGGTGGGGGCAGGATTACAGATCCACACAGTGCCCCTCTGGTCTTCCTTTCATGACAACTGCTCACATCTTCTTCCTGATGCATTTCGCTATATCACTCATCAGGGTATGTGGGAATGGGTGAGCTGGCATCAGCAAACAAAAATATGTGGCATGAGCATGCACTTGATGATCTGAGGTTTAAGTCCTTCAGCTGGGGCAGAGCACATGACAGCACTTGGTCACATTGCACAAAGGTCCTATAATGAAAATCGCACATTATAGCAATCGCAGCAAAACCTGCACAGCGATGCCAGCCAAGCGCAAGTAAAAATTCCCAATACAGTGCAGGTTGCATGCCGAAAGGCTGAAAAAATGGCCCGCAGACAAGTGACAAGTCACATGACTTGCAGGACCTGCCGTCCGTAGGACAATACACGCCCACATCACATGACTCGCATGTCAAGCAACTCATTGTCAGATAACTTGTTAAAAATATCAAATAGGTGGCGGAGCTATGTGTAATTCCGCAAATAAGGGTACGCTCACACGAGCATTGAAATCGGATGAGTGCAATGCAAGAACATCTCGCATTGCACTCAGACCAATGTTAGTCAATGAGGGAGAGCAATTGGTCAGCTTTTCTCGTATACAGATTCTGGATGCGAGAAAAGCGGCAGCATGCAGCGATTTTCTGCTAGAGCCGTATCCCTCGCACCCATTCAAGTGAATGGGTGTGAGAGAAACCGGACTGCACTCGGATGTTGTCCCAGTGCAGTACGATATACGCACAGGCTGACAATGGAGGAGATGGGGGGGGGGATTAACCTCTCCCTCTCGTCCGCTCCTTCACAGCTGTGACCCGATTGCAAGATCGGGTCACAGTCGCATGACACTCGGCTCAGGCTCACAGCAGAGCCTGAGTCGGGGGTCATTAGCATATTGCATCCAATGCTCTCGCATCGGATGCCATACGCTAATGTGAGTCCAGCCTAAGGGACAGGACCGGTATAAGGACTGCCAGCACTAAGTAGGAGCGAACACATTTGGCAGTCCACTACCTTAGGTGCCATTCATGACCTCATTTGGTACATATATGGACACACAGGCGGGGGGGGGGGGGGGCACAGACAGTGGGGGAAGAGGGGGACACAGACAGCGGGGCGGGAGGGGGACACAGACAGCGGGGCGGGAGGGGGACACAGACAGCGGGGCGGGAGGGGGACACAGACAGCGGGGCGGGGGGGGGACACAGACAGCGGGGCGGGAGGGGGACACAGACAGCGGGGCGGGAGGGGGACACAGACAGCGGGGCGGGAGGGGGACACAGACAGCGGGGCGGGAGGGGGACACAGACAGGGGGCGGGAGGGGGACACAGACAGGGGGCGGGAGGGGGACACAGACAGGGGGCGGGAGGGGGACACAGACAGGGGGCGGGAGGGGGACACCGACAGGGGGCGGGAGGGGGACACAGACAGGGGGGCGGGAGGGGGACACAGACAGGGGGGCGGGAGGGGGAGGACACAGACAGCGGGGGAGGACACAGACAGCGGGGGAGGACACAGACAGCGGGGGAGGACACAGACAGCGGGGGAGGACACAGACAGCGGGGGAGGACACAGACAGCGGGGGAGGACACAGACAGCGGGGGAGGACACAGACAGCGGGGGAGGACACAGACAGCGGGGGAGGACACAGACAGCAGGGGAGGACACAGACAGCGCGGGGGGGGACACAGACAGCGCGGGGGGGGACACAGACAGCGCGGGGGGGGACACAGACAGCGCGGGGGGGGACACAGACAGCGCGGGGGGGGACACAGACAGCGCGGGGGGGGACACAGACAGCGCGGGGGGGACACAGACAGCGCGGGGGGGACACAGACAGCGCGGGGGGTGACACAGAGCTGCAATTTTTCAAAACTGTTACCGTAAATTCAGAAAATCACAAGAAAAAGCAGCAATAAATTAAAAACAATTAATTTACAGTGCAGCAAAGAGCATAACACAATTGTATTGCGTCAACATGGCCATTTTCGCTGCAATACAATAAGGTGTATGATTTCACGATGATCATGGTAACAAAAAATAAAAAAAGCATTCTGTATATAGTACCGTATGTTTTATCACATCATTGTGAACATTTAGCATACAGTAGAATACTTCAGACACGTTAGACAGAAAATATGGGAAGAGATATACAATACACTAGGCAGGGCCAGCCTTAGCCTGATTGGTGCCCTGTGCAAAACTGCCCTTTGCTGCCCCCACCCTACTATTTTTTACCCAGTTTCTCAAGACAAAAATGAGGACAGGAGGCCATTTTTTTGGTATCCCAAGAATATTGATTTCCTCAAATGTATTGTAAAATAAACGCCTCCAAATTTGTGCTTGAGAATCTGCACCTCAAATCCACATTAATTCCACCACATCTGACCTCGTTCTTTTAGGCCTAAGCCACACGGTGAGAAAATCGGTGCGAGTGGAGTGCGATAAAACATCGCATTCCCCTCGGACCAATTCTAGCCTGTGTGTCAGCGCACATGAGCGATTATTTTCTCAGCCCTAATCGGACCGAGAATACAATCGCAGCATGCTGCGATTGTAAGGAGAGACTCTTTCTCTCGCACCCATTCAAGTGAATGGGGCAAGAGAAAAATCGCACTGCACTCGCAGTACACCGGTGTACTGCGCGTGCAGAGCGAGAATCGTAATAGCCGGCTACGGAGGAGAGAGGGAGAGAAATCCCTTCCTCCCCTCCTCCACGCCGGCCTGCCCCTCTGCAGTGCTGGTCCGCCCCTCCGCATCGCTGGCCCGTCCCCCGCAGCTGAGGTCTGCTCGCAGGGTCGGACCTCAGACGCAGGCACGCTCGCATGACACTCTGCTCCTGCTGTGCTGCCAGCACGAGCCGAGTCTCATACGAGCATCGCAGTAGTGCCCCGTGTGGCCCCAGCCTTAGAGGTTCTCTGATCTCCATTTATGCTGGATCCATGGATATTAGATAATGCATATCTCTCCAATGGGGCACCCATGTATCTGGAGAATGAGGCACTGCTGCTTTTTGTGGATGGTGTAAATTTTTGGACACACAGATGGGAGTTTTGCCATCTCTGGGCTGAGAGCGGCACAGGTCGTGGCCCTATTTGTGGGATCAGCATCAATTATACAAATCCTGTGGATAAATGTACAGAATGAAAAGTCCAGACACTGCACGATGGAGCTGGTGATCAATGATGAATGTACTCAGGAGGACAAAGAAGGCCAAAATACAGATGTTAAAGGAGATAGTACGAAATTGGAAAAAAATCTCGTTTTCTACATAATAAAGTGTCCTGGGGATATGTGTCTGCTTCTCAGCTCCACTGACCTGAGCTGCAGTACCACATACACAATATGAGAACGGGAGGCGCTGTGTATGCAACAACTACGGTAAATATACCGCAATCCATTTATTAATTAGTCTGGGCTCACTTTAGTTGTCAATGCTCAAAATAATTTTGTAGGACAATTTAAATCCACGCTGAATTATGTAATATTCTGAAGATCCTCATACACAACTCAGCTGCTGCAGAACCTCATAATAGAAACCACAGCTACTGAAGAATCTCATAATACACACTTACTCTGCTGCAGCACTTAATAATATACACTGCAGCTGCTACAGAACCTCATGATACACACCTCAGCTGCTGCAGAACCTCATCATTAACACCTCAGCTGCAGCAGAAGCTTATAATATGCATCTCAACTGCTTTGAACCATATAATGCACATCTCAGCTGCTGCAAAATATTATACTACACACCCCAGCTGCTGCAGGACTTCATAATACACATCTCAGCTGCTGCAGAAGCTTATATTATACACTTCAGCTGCTGCAAAACATAATACCCACCTCAGCTGCTGAAGAATCTTGTAAATATGCATCTCAGCTTCTTTAGAACCTTATAATACACATCTCATCTGCTGCAGAATCCTGTAATATCCAACTCAGCTGCTGAAAAACCTTATAATACACCCCTCAGCTGCTGCAGAACCTAATATTATGCATCTCAGCTGCTTTAAACCTTATAATACACACTTCCGCTGCTGCAAAACCTCATTTTACACCCCTCAGGGTCTGCAGAACCTTATAATGCCCACCTCAGCTGCTGTAGAACCTCTATACACATCGGCTGCTGCAAAAGCTTGTAATATAAAACTCAGCTGCAGAAGAGCCATATATAATGTATCTCAGCTGCTACAGAACCTTATATTACACATCTCAGCTGCTGCTGAACCTCACAATACACACCTCAGCTGCTGAAGAACCTTATAATATGCATCTCAGCTGCTTTAGTTCCTTAAAATACACATCTCAGCTGCTGCAGAACCTAATACACACCTTAGCTGCTGAAGAGCCTTCTAAATATGCATCTCAGCTGCTTTAAAACCTTATAATACACATCTCAGCTTCAGCAAACCCTTTTAATACACACCTCAGCTGCTGCAGAAGCTCCTCATACACAATTCAGTTGGTGCAGAACCTTATAATTCACACTTCGGTTGCTGCAGAATCTTATCACACACCTCAGCTGTTGTACAACCCCAATATATATATATATATATATATATATATATATATATATATATATATAGCTGCTGCAGAACCTTGTAATACACATCTCAGCTGCTGCAGAACCTCATAATACACATCTCAGCTGCTGCAGAACCTCATCATACACATCTCAGCTGCTGCAGAACCTCATCATACATACCTAAGTTGCTGCAAAATTTTATAATACATCTCAGCTGCTGATGAACCTTATAATACACACCTCATGTTCTGAAGAATTTTAATAGACCCCAGCTGCTGCAGAAGCTTATATTATACACCTTAGCTGCTGCAGAACCAAATATTATGCATATCAGCTGCTGCAGAACCTCATAATACACATCTCAGCTGCTGCAGAAGCTTATATTATACACCTTAGCTGCTGCAGAACCTAATATTATGCATATCAGCTGCTGCAGAACCTCATAATACACATCTCAGCTGCTGCAGAAGCTTATATTATGCACCTTAGCTGCTGCAGAACCTAATATTATGCATATCAGCTGCTGCAGAACCTCATAATACACATCTCAGCTGCTGCAGAAGCTTATATTATACACCTCAGCTGCTGCAAAACATAATACCCACCTCAGCAGCTGAAGAATCTTGTAAATATGCATCTCAGCTTCTTTCGAACCCTATAATACACATCTCATCTGCTGCTGAACCTCATAATACACATCTCAGGTGAGAAGAGCCTTAGATAATGCATCTCAGCTGCTGCAGAACCTCATAATACATATCAGCTGCTGCAGAACCTTATACAAACGTCAGCTGCGGCAGAAATTTATAATATACATGTCAACTGCTTTAGAACCTTATAATACACATCTCGACTGCTGCAGAACCTCATAGTAAACATCTCAGGTGCAGCAGAACCTTTTAATACACACCACAGCTGCTGCAGAACCTCATCATACACACCACAGCTGCTGCAGAACCTCATTATACACACCTCAACTGCTGCGGAACCTCATTATACACAGCTGTTGAAGAACCTTATTATACACACCTCAGCTGCTTAAGAATCTCATTATAAACACCTCAGCTGCTACAGAACCTTATAATACCAAAGTCAGCTGCTGAAGACCTTTATAATGCAAACCTCAGCTGCTGAAGAGCCTTACAATACACATCTCAACTGCTGCAGAACCTAGTACACACCTCAGCTGCTGCAGAACCTTATAAATATGCATCTCAGCTGCTTTAGAGCTTTATAATACACATCTCAGCTGCTGCTGAACCTCATAATACACATCTCAGCTGCAGCAGAACCTCATCATACACACCTAAGTTGCTGCAAAACTTTATAATACATCTCAGCTGCTGCAGAACGTTATAATACACACCTCAGGTTCTGAAAATTTTTAATAGACCTCAGCTGCTACAGAAGCTTATATTATACACCTCAGCTGCTGCAGAACCTAATATTATGCATCTCAGCTGCTTTAGAACCTTATAATACACACTTCCGCTGCTGCAAAACCTCATTTTACACCCCTGAGGGTCTGCAGAACCTTTTAATGCCCACCTCAGCTGCTGTAGAACCTCAATACACATCAGCTGCTGTAAAAGCTTGTAATATAAAACTCAGCTGCAGAAGAGCCATATATAATGTATCTCAGCTGCTACAGAACCTTATATTACACATCTCAGCTGCAGCAGAACCTCATCATACACAACTCAGTTGCTGCAGAACCTAAGTTCAGCTGTTGATGAACTTTATAATGCACACCTCCGCTTCTGCAGACTTTCATAATACACCTCAGCTGCTGCAGAATCTGATAATACACACCTCAGCTGCTGCTCATATTACACATCTCAGCTGCTGCTCATATTACACATCTCAGCTGCAGCATAACCCTTTAATACACACCTTAGCTGCGCAATAACCTTATAATATGCATCTCAGCTGCTTTAGCTCCTTAAAATATACTTCTCAGCTGCTGCAGAATCTTATCACACACCCCAGCTGCTGCAGAACATAATACACACCTTAGCTACTGAAGAGCCTTCTTAAATATGCATCTCAGCTGCTTTAGAACCTTATAATACACACCTCAGCTTCAGCAGAACCTTTTAATACACACCTCAGCTGCTGCAGAAGCTCCTCATACACAATTCAGTTGCTGCAGAACCTTACAATTCACACTTCGGTTGCTGCAGAATTTTATCACACACCTCAGCTGTTGTACAACCCCAATATATATATAGCTGCTGCAGAACCTTGTAATACACAACTCAGCTGCAGAAGAGCCTTATATAATGTATCTCAGCTGCTGCAGAACCTCATAATACACATCTCAGCTGCTGCAAAAGCTTATATTATACACCTCAGCTGCTGCAAAACCTAATACCCACCTCAGCTGCTGAAGAATCTTGTAAATATGCATCTCAGCTTCTTTAGAACCTTATAATACACATCTCATCTGCTGCTGAACCTCATAATACACATCTCAGGTGCAGAAGAGCCTTAGATAATGCATCTCAGCTGCTGCAGAAACTCATTATACAAACGTCAGCTGTGGCAGAAATTTATAATATACATCTCAACTGCTTTAGAACCTTATAATACACATCTCGACTGCTGCTGAACCTCATAGTACACATCTCAGGTGCAGCAGATCCTTTTAATACACACCTTAGCTGCTGCAAAACATCATCATACATACCACAGCTGCTGTAGAACTTCATCATACACACAGGTGCTGCAGAACCTCATTATACACACCAACTGCTGTAGAACCTCAATACACAGCTGTTGAAGAACCTTATTATACACACCTCAGCTGCTTATGAATCTCATTATATACACCTCAGCTGCTACAGAACCTTATAATACCAAAGTCAGCTGCTGAAGACCTTTATAATGCAAACCTCAGCTGCTGAAGAGCCTTACAATACACATCTCAACTGCTGCAGAACCTAGTACACACCTCAGCTGCTGCAGAACCTTATAAATATGTATCTCAGCTGCTTTAGAGCTTTATAATACACATCTCAGCTGCTGCTGAACCTCATAGTACACATCTCAGCTGCTGCAGAACCTCATCATACACACCTAAGTTGCTGTAAAACCTTATAATACATCTCAGCTGCTACAGAACTTTATAATATACATATCAACTGCTTTAGAACCTTATAATACACATCTCAATTGCTACTGAACCTCAGTACACATCTCAGGTGCAGCAGAACCTAATATTATTCATCTCAGCTGCTTTAGAACCTTATAATACACACTTCCGCTGCTGCAAAACCTCATTTTACACCCCTCAAGGTGTGCAGAACCTTATAATGCCCACCTCAGCTGCTGTAGAACCTCAATACACATCAGCTGCTGTAAAAGCTTGTAATATAAAACTCAGCTGCAGAAGAGCCATATATAATGTATCTCAGCTGCTACAGAACCTTATATTACACATCTCAGCTGCAGCAGAACCTCATCATACACAACTCAGTTGCTGCAGAACCTAAGTTCAGCTGTTGATGAACTTTATAATGCACACCTCCGCTTCTGCAGACTTTCATAATACACCTTAGCTGCTACAGAATCTGATAATACACATCTCAGCTGCTGCAGAATCTGATAATACACATCTCAGCTGCTGCTCATATTACACATCTCAGCTTCTGCTCATATTACACATCTCAGCTGCAGCATAACCCTTTAATACACACCTTAGCGGCTGAAGAGCCTTCTTAAATATGCATCTCAGCTGCTTTAGAACCTTATAATACACACCTCAGCTTCAGCAGAACCTTTTAATACACACCTCAGCTGCTGCAGAAGCTCCTCATACACAATTCAGTTGCTGCAGAACCTTACAATTCACACTTCGGTTGCTGCAGAATTTTATCACACACCTCAGCTGTTGTAGAACCCCAATATATATATAGCTGCTGCAGAACCTTGTAATACACAACCCAGCTGCAGAAGAGCCTTATATAATGTATCTCAGCTGCTGCAGAACCTCATAATACACATCTCAGCTGCTGCAAAAGCTTATATTATACACTTCAGCTGCTGCAAAACCTAATACCCACCTCAGCTGCTGAAGAATCTTGTAAATATAAATCTCAGCTTCTTTCAAACCTTATAATGCACATCTCGACTGTTGCTGAACCTCATAGTACACATCTCAGGTGCAGCAGAACCTTTTAATACACACCTTAGCTGCTGCAGAACCTCATCATACACACCACAGCTGCTGTAGAACTTCATCATACACACAGCTGCTGCAGAACCTCATTATACACATCTCAGCTGCTGCAGATGCTTATATTATACACCTCAGCTGCTGCAAAACCTAATACCCACCTCAGCTGCTGAAGAATCTTGTAAATATGAATCTCAGCTTCTTTCGAACCTTATAATACACATCTCATCTGCTGCTGAACCTCATAATACACATCTCAGGTGCAGAAGAGCCTTAGATAATGCATCTCAGCTGCTGCAGAACCTCATAATACATCAGCTGCTGCAGAACCTCATCATACACACCTAAGTTGCTGCAAAACCTTATAACACATCTCAGCTGCTGCAGAACGTTATAATACACACCTCAGGTTCTGGAAAATTTTAATAGACCTCAGCTGCTACAGAAGCTTATAATACCCATCTCAGCTGCTGCAGAAGCTTATATTATACACCTTAGCTGCTGCAGAACCTAATATTATGCATCTCAGCTGCTTTAGAACCTTATAATACACACTTCCGCTGCTGCAAAACCTCATTTTACACCCCTGAGGGTCTGCAGAACCTTATAATGCCCACCTCAGCTGCTGTAGAACCTCAATACACATCAGCTGCTGCAAAAGCTTGTAATATAAAACTCAGCTGCAGAAGAGCCATATATAATGTATCTCAGCTGCTACAGAACCTTATATTACACATCTCAGCTGCAGCAGAACCTCATCATACACAACTCAGTTGCTGCAGAACCTAAGTTCAGCTGTTGATGAACTTTATAATGCACACCTCAGCTTCTGCAGACTTTCATAATACACCTCAGCTGCTGCAGAATCTGATAATACACATCTCAGCTGCTGCTCATATTACACATCTCAGCTGCTGCTCATATTACACATCTCAGCTGCAGCATAACCCTTTAATGCACACCTTAGCTGCTCAAGAACCTTATAATATGCATCTCAGCTGCTTTAGAACCTCATAATGCACATTTCAGCTGCAGGAGAACTTTTAATACACACCTCAGTTACTGCAAAACTTTATATTTCACATCTCAGCTGCTAAAGAAACTTTTATAATATGTATTTCAGCTGCTTTAGAACTTTATTATACACATCTCAGGTGCTGACGAACCTCATAATACACAAATCAGCTGCTGCAGAATCTTGTAAATATGCATCTCAGCTTCTTTAGAACCTTATAATACACATCTCATCTGCTGCTGAACCTCATAATACACATCTCAGGTGCAGAAGAGCCTTAGATAATGCATCTCAGCTGCTGCAGAACCTCATAATACATCAGCTGCCGCAGAACCTCATCATACAAACGTCAGCTGCTACAGAACTTTATAATATACATATCAACTGCTTTAGAATCTTATAATACACATCTCAATTGCTACTGAACCTCAGTACACATCTCAGGTGCAGCAGAACCTAATATTATGTATCTCAGCTGCTTTAGAACCTTATAATACACACTTCCGCTGCTGCAAAACCTCATTTTACACCCCTCAGGGTCTGCAGAACCTTATAATGCCCACCTCAGCTGCTGTAGAACCTCAATACACATCAGCTGCTGCAAAAGCTTGTAATATAAAACTCAGCTGCAGAAGAGCCATATATAATGTATCTCAGCTGCTACAGAACCTTATATTACACATCTCATCTGCTGCTCATATTACACATCTCAGCTGCAGCATAACCCTTTAATGCACACCTCAGCTGCTGCAGAATCTGATAATACACACCTCAGCTGCTGCTCATATTAGACATCTCAGCTGCAGCATAACCGTTTAATACACACCTTAGCTGCTGAAGAGCCTTCTTAAATATGCATCTCAGCTGCTTTAGAACCTTATAATACACACCTCAGCTTCAGCAGAACCTTTTAATACACACCTCAGCTGCTGCAGAAGCTCCTCATACACAATTCAGTTGCTGAAGAACCTTATAATTCACACTTCGGTTGCTGCAGAATTTTATCACACACCTCAGCTGTTGTAGAACCCCAATATATATATAGCTGCTGCAGAACCTTGTAATACTCATCTCAGCTGCTGCAAGACCTAATACCCACCTCAGCTGCTGAAGAATCTTGTAAATATAAATCTCAGCTTCTTTCAAACCTTATAATGCACATCTCGACTGCTGCTGAACCTCATAGTACACATCTCAGGTGCAGCAGAACCTTTTAATACACACCTTAGCTGCTGCAGAACCTCATCATACACACCACAGCTGCTGTAGAACTTCATCATACACACAGCTGCTGCAGAACCTCATTATACACACCTCAACTGCTGCGGAACCTAATTTTACACAGCTGTTGAAGAACCTTATTATACACACCTCAGCCGCTTAAGAATCTCATTATATACACCTCAGCTGCTACAGAACCTTATAATACCAAAGTCAGCTGCTGAAGACCTTTATAATGCAAACCTCAGCTGCTGAAGAGCCTTACAATACACATCTCAACTGCTGCAGAACCTAATACACACCTCAGCTGCTGCAGAACCTTATAAATATGCATCTCAGCTGCTTTAGAGCTTTATAATACACATCTCAGCTCCTGCTGAACCTCATAATACACATCTCAGCTGCAGCAGAACCTTTTAATACACACCTGGGCTGCTGCACAACCTCATCATACACACATCAGTTGTTGCAGAATCTTATAATATGCATCTCAGCTGCTTTAGAATCTTATAACACACATCTCAGCTGCTGCTGAACCTCATAGTACACATCTCAGCTGCAACACAATCTTTTAATACACACCTCAGCTGCTGCAGAACCTCATAATACATAGATCTTTTGCTGAAGAACCGTAAAATACACACTTCAGCTGCTGCAGAATCTTATCACACCTCAGGGGCAGCGGAACCTAGTAATAAACACCTCAGCTGCTGAAGAACCTCATAATGCACATTTCAGCTGCAGGAGAACTTTTAATACACACCTCAGTTACTGCAAAATTTTATATTTCACATCTCAGCTGCTGAAGAAACTTTTATAATATGTATTTCAGCTGCTTTAGAACTTTATTATACACATCTCAGGTGCTGACGAACCTCATAATACACAAATCAGCTGCTGCAGAATCTTGTAATGTCCAACTCAGCTGCTGAAGAACCTTATAATACACACCTCAGCTTCTGAAGAATTTTAATAGACCTCAGGTGCTGCAGAATATTATACTACACACCCCAGCTGCTGCAGAACTTCATAATACACATCTCAGCTGCTGCAGAAGCTTATATTATACACTTCAGCTGCTGCAAAACCTAATACCCACCTCAGCTGCTGAAGAATCTTGTAAATATGAATCTCAGCTTCTTTAGAACCTTATAATACACATCTCATCTGCTGCTGAACCTCATAATACACATCTCAGGTGCAGAAGAGCCTTAGATAATGCATCTCAGCTGCTGCAGAACCTCATAATACATCAGCTGCTGCAGAACCTCATCATACAAACGTCAGCTGCTGCAGAATTTTATAATATACATATCAACTGCTTTAGAACCTTATAATACACATCTCAATTGCTACTGAACCTCAGTACACATCTCAGGTGCAGCAGAACCTAATATTATGCATCTCAGCTGCTTTAGAACCTTATAATACACACTTCCGCTGCTGCAAAACCTCATTTTACACCCCTCAGGGTGTGCAGAACCTTATAATGCCCACCTCAGCTGCTGTAGAACCTCAATACACATCAGCTGCTGCAAAAGCTTGTAATATAAAACTCATCTGCAAAAGAGTCATATATAATGTATCTCAGCTGCTGCAGAACCTTATATTACACATCTCAGCTGCAGCAGAACCTCATCATACACAACTCAGTTGCTGCAGAACCTAAGTTCAGCCGTTGATGAACTTTATAATACACACCTCAGCTGCTGCTCATATTACACATCTCAGCTGCTGCTCATATTACACATCTCAGCTGCAGCATAACCCTTTAATACACACCTCAGCTGCTGCAGAATCTGATAGTACACACCTCAGCTGCTGTCGAGCCTTCTTAAATATGCATCTCAGCTGCTTTAGAACCTTATAATACACACCTCAGCTTCAGCAGAACATTTTAATACACACCTCAGCTGCTGCAGAAGCTCCTCATACACAATTCAGTTGCTGCAGAACCTTATAATTCACACTTCGGTTGCTGCAGAATTTTATCACACACCTCAGCTGTTGTAGAACCCCAATATATATATAGCTGCTGCAGAACCTTGTAATACACATCTCAGCTGCAGAAGAGCCTTATATAATGTATCTCAGCTGCTGCAGAACCTCATAATACACATCTTAGCTGCTGCAGAAGCTTATATTATACACCTCAGCTGCTGAAGAATCTTGTAAATCTGAATCTCAGCTTCTTTCGAACCTTATAATACACATCTCATCTGCTGCTGAACCTCATAATACACATCTCAGGTGCAGAAGAGCCTTAGATAATGCATCTTAGCTGCTGCAGAACCTCATAATACATATCAGCTGCTGCAGAACCTCATCATACAAACGTCAGCTACTGCAGAACTTTATAATATACATATCAACTGCTTTAGAACCTTATAATGCACATCTCGACTGCTGCTGAACCTCATAGTACACATCTCAGGTGCAGCAGAACCTTTTAATACACACCTTAGCTGCTGCAGAACCTCATCATACACACCACAGCTGCTGTAGAACTTCATCATACACACAGCTGCTGCAGAACCTCATTATACACACCTCAACGGCTGCGGAACCTCATTATACACAGCTGTTGAATAACCTTATTATACACACCTCAGCTGCTTAAGAATCTCATTATATACACCTCAGCTGCTGAAAAACCTTATAATGCTCACCCCAGCTGCTGTAGAACCTCATTATACACAGCTGTTGAAGAACCTTATTATACACACCTCAGCTGCTTAAGAATCTCATTATATACACCTCAGCTGCTACAGAACCTTATAATACCAAAGTCAGCTGCTGAAGACCTTTATAATGCAAACCTCAGCTGCTGAAGAGCCTTACAATACACATCTCAACTGCTGCAGAACCTAATACACACCTCAGCTGCTGCAGAACCTTATAAATATGCATCTCAGCTGCTTTAGAGCTTTATAATACACATCTCAGCTCCTGCTGAACCTCATAATACACATCTCAGCTGCAGCAGAACCTTTTAATACACACCTGGGCTGCTGCACAACCTCATCATACACACATCAGTTCTTGCAGAATCTTATAATATGCATCTCAGCTGCTTTAGAATCGTATAAGACACATCTCAGCTGCTGCTGAACCTCATAGTACACATCTCAGCTGCAAAAGAATCTTTTAATACACACCTCAGCTGCTGCAGAACCTCATAATACATAGATCTTTTGCTGCAGAACCGTAAAATACACACTTCAGCTGCTGCAGAATCTTATCACACCTCAGGGGCAGCGGAACCTAGTAATAAACACCTCAGCTGCTGAAGAACCTCATAATGCACATTTCAGCTGCAGGAGAACTTTTAATACACACCTCAGTTACTGCAAAATTTTATATTTCACATCTCAGCTGCTGAAGAAACTTTTATAATATGTATTTCAGCTGCTTTAGAACTTTATTATACACATCTCAGGTGCTGACGAACCTCATAATACACAAATCAGCTGCTGCAGAATCTTGTAATGTCCAACTCAGCTGCTGAAGAACCTTATAATACACACCTCAGCTTCTGAAGAATTTTAATAGACCTCAGGTGCTGCAGAATATTATACTACACACCCCAGCTGCTGCAGAACTTCATAATACACATCTCAGCTGCTGCAGAAGCTTATATTATACACTTCAGCTGCTGCAAAACCTAATACCCACCTCAGCTGCTGAAGAATCTTGTAAATATGAATCTCAGCTTCTTTAGAACCTTATAATACACATCTCATCTGCTGCTGAACCTCATAATACACATCTCAGGTGCAGAAGAGCCTTAGATAATGCATCTCAGCTGCTGCAGAACCTCATAATACATCAGCTGCTGCAGAACCTCATCATACAAACGTCAGCTGCTGCAGAATTTTATAATATACATATCAACTGATTTAGAACCTTATAATACACATCTCAATTGCTACTGAACCTCAGTACACATCTCAGGTGCAGCAGAACCTAATATTATGCATCTCAGCTGCTTTAGAACCTTATAATACACACTTCCGCTGCTGCAAAACCTCATTTTACACCCCTCAGGGTGTGCAGAACCTTATAATGCCCACCTCAGCTGCTGTAGAACCTCAATACACATCAGCTGCTGCAAAAGCTTGTAATATAAAACTCATCTGCAAAAGAGTCATATATAATGTATCTCAGCTGCTGCAGAACCTTATATTACACATCTCAGCTGCAGCAGAACCTCATCATACACAACTCAGTTGCTGCAGAACCTAAGTTCAGCCGTTGATGAACTTTATAATACACACCTCAGCTGCTGCTCATATTACACATCTCAGCTGCTGCTCATATTACACATCTCAGCTGCAGCATAACCCTTTAATACACACCTCAGCTGCTGCAGAATCTGATAGTACACACCTCAGCTGCTGTCGAGCCTTCTTAAATATGCATCTCAGCTGCTTTAGAACCTTATAATACACACCTCAGCTTCAGCAGAACATTTTAATACACACCTCAGCTGCTGCAGAAGCTCCTCATACACAATTCAGTTGCTGCAGAACCTTATAATTCACACTTCGGTTGCTGCAGAATTTTATCACACACCTCAGCTGTTGTAGAACCCCAATATATATATAGCTGCTGCAGAACCTTGTAATACACATCTCAGCTGCAGAAGAGCCTTATATAATGTATCTCAGCTGCTGCAGAACCTCATAATACACATCTTAGCTGCTGCAGAAGCTTATATTATACACCTCAGCTGCTGAAGAATCTTGTAAATCTGAATCTCAGCTTCTTTCGAACCTTATAATACACATCTCATCTGCTGCTGAACCTCATAATACACATCTCAGGTGCAGAAGAGCCTTAGATAATGCATCTTAGCTGCTGCAGAACCTCATAATACATATCAGCTGCTGCAGAACCTCATCATACAAACGTCAGCTACTGCAGAACTTTATAATATACATATCAACTGCTTTAGAACCTTATAATGCACATCTCGACTGCTGCTGAACCTCATAGTACACATCTCAGGTGCAGCAGAACCTTTTAATACACACCTTAGCTGCTGCAGAACCTCATCATACACACCACAGCTGCTGTAGAACTTCATCATACACACAGCTGCTGCAGAACCTCATTATACACACCTCAACGGCTGCGGAACCTCATTATACACAGCTGTTGAATAACCTTATTATACACACCTCAGCTGCTTAAGAATCTCATTATATACACCTCAGCTGCTGAAAAACCTTATAATGCTCACCCCAGCTGCTGTAGAACCTCATTATACACAGCTGTTGAAGAACCTTATTATACACACCTCAGCTGCTTAAGAATCTCATTATATACACCTCAGCTGCTACAGAACCTTATAATACCAAAGTCAGCTGCTGAAGACCTTTATAATGCAAACCTCAGCTGCTGAAGAGCCTTACAATACACATCTCAACTGCTGCAGAACCTAATACACACCTCAGCTGCTGCAGAACCTTATAAATATGCATCTCAGCTGCTTTAGAGCTTTATAATACACATCTCAGCTCCTGCTGAACCTCATAATACACATCTCAGCTGCAGCAGAACCTTTTAATACACACCTGGGCTGCTGCACAACCTCATAAGATGTGAAGCCCCACAGGTGTTGTATCGGTGCATACCTTCAGGGACTCCACGTAGCTGGTGCTGGTCACAGGTAGGGAATCTTCAGTTTTGATCGTGACGCCACTCTCAGTATTGCGGTCAGTGGGGACCGCCACTGCAGGTTAGGGGACGCCTGGGGCTGATGGTGGGTGCAGTCGGATATAGTAGCCTCCTGAGAGTGAGGCAAGCCCCAGGGCCCGGTGTGAGTTTGTAGTACCACAAGTCGCAGAATGACTCAAACACAGTCCAAGAAGTCTTTTAACGTGTTTACTCACTGTTTGGAGGTCACGGTGAGATGCCCGGGCGACACTGTGATAACCAGGTGGAACCAGGAATTCCAGGAGGCCGTTCTGAGGGTAGCTGTCCACTCGCCTTCCTTGCACTCTTTCTGTTTTAGGAGGATCCTTTGCTTGAAGCGTGGTAGGACCCCTCCAGGGAAGCTGTTACCACCCTGCTCCCCTCTCTCTGGCTCGTCTGCCGGCAGCGTGGCCTTGGTGGGATGGCTTCTGGCCCTGTCCCCTTATGGGCCTGGTGTGCTGCTTGGCTCAAGCTCTGTGTAGTCGTGGTGAGGGCATGAAGTACCCCCCCAACCTGTAGGTTAAGCAGCTCTGGATGATCTGCTGCCTGTACTGGGGACCTAGTTCCCCTTGTGTGCTCGGATACCGGGATCTCCGTACTCAGCCACCCCTCTTTCTCTGGATGCTCTTCAGGCCGACCCACAGTACTCCGTTCTCCTCCGCTTTCAGCTACAGCACTCCTCAGGACCTGTCTGCACGGGAGCTTCTCTGCTCCCCCCTCCACACACTTCAACTTCTTCCTCTCGACTCCTTTCACTTCCTCTCTCTCTCTGCCCTGCTTCCTAGCAACCAGCCCCTGAACACACCCCTAGCTGGGAATTGAAAGTTAACTCCTTCTGGCTACCCAAGGGTCCCCTCTGGTGATGTGGGAGGCCTGATCACTATATGTTTGTGTGTGCACCTCATCCTGGCCTTTGGAGATTACCTGGAAGCATTGCTCCCGCATGGGTGCAATACTCTGTGGTGCCTGACCAGGTCAGGGGCGCCACATTCCCCCTTAGTTATCATCAGCACGTCCTCGGGCTGCAAAGACAAGAGAAAGAAAAAAGGTAAATACAAATTTTTCCCACACAGGGGCAATTATTTACATTTAAACATGCCAGGTACCATTCCACCACCAACCACCCACATGTCCGAACCCACCCAAAAACCTCCAGGAGGTAGGTCACCGGTCCTTTTGGTAACCAGGTCTGGGCCATCACATTCCCCAGACCTTTCCTCCAATCTTCCTCTCCTGAGGGGAGTGGTGTAAGGTAGGCCCCATAAACAGGCGTACCCGCTTCCGAGTGTTGGAGGGCAGGCCCCATAAACAGGCGTGCCCCCTTGTTGGTGCAGAGCCATGCCCCTCAACAGGCAGACCCTGTGGTTGGTACCAAGAAGGCAACTTTTTACAATGCAAAGTTTGTGGTTAAAGCCAGTTCATAACCAGTGGTCTAACATTTTAAGGAAGTCTCACAATAGTCCTTGTGGGCACATTTCGCTTAAACGTTGCTTAACTATAACAGGTTAAACATTACTTTTCATACCGTTACTTTGAACTAAACTGTATTTTCTCTATAGCGTAATGGGAGCTGACCAAAGTTGCTGCGGGTTGATCTACGCAGTACTATACTGTCATCTGTCTGAGGTTGTGTCCTCCCACCCGATGTATGTGTCTCAATGTGAATTCTGGGTGTACTGGGTACTGATACCAATGCGTGGTTTTCTGCTTCAGCTACATTTGGCACTTCTAGGTTCTGAACAGGTGCTTCTAGGTCTCCTACTTCTCTAGATTGAGTGAATGTAATGACTGGAATAACAACTGCTCCATTGTATTGAGGCCAACTTGCTGGAAAATCTCCAAGCGCAGTATGGATCATCCTTTCTTTTGGTTCTTGAACTGGCAAAGGGTTGGGACTTTCTTCAGGGGTTCTTAGTTGTTCAGGACATTTCTTTAGGCGATCTCTAGAAACGACAGCTGTTGTTTTTCCTCCATCTTTGCTGATAAGGCATGTCTTTTCATTGCTAAGCGTTGATGGTAACACAGTATAGGGTTCTTCTTCCCAGTGATTGTCAAGTTTATGACGCCTTCTCTTTCCCTTGAGAACTATATCTCCTGGCATCAAAGGAACAGCAGGTGCTTTTCGATTGTAGGCCTTTTCTTGTTTCTCACGCTGCTGAGTCAGGCTTCGCTCCACACACTCTTGTACTTTCTTGTATTGGGCTTGGCGGTTGGAATCCCAATCAGCACCTTGTTGATGGTCTTCAGGGGTCTCAACTCCCATTTCCAGATCTACTGGCAATCTCCCTGGTCTGGCCCTCATCAGGTATGCCGGTGTGCAGTTCGTGGAACTCACAGGGATGTTGTTATACATGTCCACTAGATCGGGTAGTTTTTCTGGCCACTGACTTCGTTCCTCCAATGGGAGCGTCTTCAGAAGATCGAGAATGATGTGGTTCATCTTCTCACACATGCCATTGGTCTGAGGATGGTAAGGCGTAGTACGGATCTTCTGGCAGCCGTACAGGTTACAAAACTCCTTAAACACTTCAGCTTCAAAGGCTGGTCCTTGGTCAGTGAGCACTTGATCTGGATAGCCATGTGGTCGACAGAAGTGTGTCTGGAAAGCTTTGGCTGCAGTTTGACCTGTCAAGTCCTTGACTGGTACTACCACCAGGAATCTGGAGTAGTGGTCAACCATAGTGAGAGCGTAGTTGTAGCCTTGTCTGCTGGGTGCCAACTTTACATGGTCCAGGGCCACGATCTCCAGGGGCCGTTTAGTTTGGATTGGCTGGAGTGGTGCTCTCTGGCGGTGCTGGTCTTTTCTTCTAAGATTGCAAGGCCCGCAGTTTCGACACCACTTCTCTAGGGCAGATCTCATGCCCACCCAGTAGAATCTTACTTTAAGTAGGGCCTCCAGTTTCTTCCAACCAAAGTGGCCTGCACCATTGTGATAGGCTTCTAGCACCATCCTCGTATCCTTCTGTGGTACAATCACTTGCCACACCTTCTCATGCGTCCTCGGGTCAATGATGCTCCTGTAAAGTTTGTCTTGATAGATGAATAATCGACCCCTCTCCTTCCATAGGTACTGTGCCTCAGGTGGGGCTCCTTTGTCAAGGCTGGCGCCAGGCTGGCTGATCAGTTTCTTTACCAAGCCTACCGCTGGATCATTTTCCTGGGTCTCCTTCCAGTTGTAGTGAGGTAGTGGGTTCAGGGTCACCTCTTGGCGGTTGGCACGCGACTGCCGACACTGTTTTGCTCCATGGCGATGGAACGCTGGCAGCTCAATCTCTTCAAGATCATCTTCATCTTCACCCTCGTCTGCTAGGTGAGGCATCCTGGACAGAGCATCTGCGTTGCCGTTCTTGCGGCCAGCTCGATACTTGACAGTAAAGTCATAATTCGCCAGTCGGGCTACCCAACGCTGCTCCATGGCACCCAATTTAGCAGTATCCAAGTGGGTCAGGGGGTTGTTGTCCGTGAAGACAGTGAATTTGGTGGCTGCCAGGTAGTGCTTGAACCGCTCTGTGATAGCCCATACCATGGCCAGGAACTCTAGCTTGAATGAGCTATAATTCTCCGGGTTTCTTTCAGTAGGCCTGAGCTTCCTGCTGGCGTAAGCAATCACACGCTCTTTGCCTCCCTGCACCTGTGAAAGCACTGCTCCCAGTCCCACATTACTGGCATCTGTGTACAGTACGAATGGCAGGCCGTAGTCAGGGTAGGCTAGGATCTCTTCACCCGTCAAGGCCCCTTTCATTTGTCTGAAGGAGTGTTCTTCTGCTTCTCCCCAGTGAAATGGCGGGCCGGAGATCTTTCCTTTCTTCTTTGGGTGGCCTACCAGGAGCTCTTGCAAAGGCGCTGCCATTTTCGTGTAGCCCTTGATGAACCTTCTGTAGTAGCCTACCAAGCCAAGGAACTGACGTACCTCCCGGACGGTAGTAGGTGTGGGCCATTCCTGGATGACTGTGACCTTCTCTGGGTCCGGTGCTACTCCTTCTGCACTGACCACGTGACCTAGGTACTGGACCCTTGGCTTCAGTAGATGGCACTTGGATGGTTTCAGCTTCATTCCATATCGGGATAGTGCTTCAAAGACTTCAGCCAGGTGTTTCAGGTGGTCCTCATAGGTCTTGGAGTACACGATGACATCATCCAGGTAGAGCAGGACGGTTTCAAAGTTGAGGTGCCCTAGGCAGCATTCCATAAGCCTCTGGAAGGTCCCGGGGGCATTGCAGAGTCCAAATGGCATGCTGTTGAACTCACAGAGGCCCATTGGGGTGGTGAAGGCCGTCTTCTCCCGATCTTCTTCTGCTACAGATACTTGCCAGTAGCCACTAGTAAGATCTAGGGTAGAAAAGTAGTTAGAGGCTTTCAAGGCAGCGAGGGATTCCTCTATCCTTGGCAAAGGGTAGGCATCCTTGTGTGTTATCTGATTTATCCGTCTGTAATCCACACACATCCTCATCGTGCCATCCTTCTTTCTTACCAGGACTAGGGGAGCTGCCCAGGGGCTGCAACTGTCCCTTATGACTCCTGCCTCCTTCATGTCCTTCAGCATGTCCTTTGTGCGCTGGTAATGGGCTGGTGGAATAGGCCTATGTCTTTCCTTAATGGGAGGATGACTGCCTGTGGGTATGTGATGTTGCACCCCTTTGATCCTACCAAAGTCTAGTGGGTTCTTACTAAAGACCTGCTCGTATTCCTGCACGACCCTGTAAACCCCATGTTTCTGGTAGTCGGGTGTAGAGTCAGTCCCCACGTGTAGTTTCTGGCACCAGTCCTCTAACTGCTTTTGGGAGGTCTCGCCCTCTTTTGAGTCAGCTTGTGTCAGGGGACCTACAGGTGTTATGGCGTCATCTGAGCATGTAAACAGTTTGGCTATGGTAGCGTACCTTGGTAGTCTGGCTTCCTCCTCCCCACAGTTCAACACTCGTACAGGCACTCGTCCCTTGTGTACATCAACTACCCCCCTGGCTGTCAGAATCGTGGGCCAGTGGTCTGAATGAGTGGGCTCTAGTACAGCCTGGTAATCTTGTCCTCTGAGACCTACCGCTGCTCTACACCACATCATCATTTCACTCCGTGGGGGTATCACAATGGGGTTAGCATCCATCACCCGTACACTACCTATCTCACCGCCAGTCTGTTTTACCTGTTGCTTCCTCAGAATGATTCGGATCTCCTTTTGCAAGGCTCTTTGCGACCTGCCGTCAGCACCTTCAACAATCTGGTGAAGCAACAACAACACTTCCCCTAGGCAATTTTCTATGACATTAGTGCCTAAAATCATTTGCGGGTTCCTTTCTCTAATATCAGTGTCCACAACAATCAGTCCTTGTCCCTTCATTTCCTGCCTTCCCACCTTTATGGTTACCTCTTTGACCCCGATCTGGTCTATAGGTTGTCCGTTGGCAGCATAGATGGTGAGGGAGGGGTCCGGTGGTCGGAGATCGCCGTCCGACCAAAACCTCCGATAAAGGACATGCGGGATCGTGGTGACCTGAGAGCCGGTGTCCAATAATGCCGGGGTAGGGATCCCGTCCAAGACGATGGACAGGACAGGACGTCCACCCACGTACTGATCACAGCAGCGACTTGGGCCTGATCTTCTTAATCCTGAGGACTGGCCCTCGGCCCCAGGTTTGACTCGTTTAAAGGACAGGCCCTTGCATAGTGACCTGCCTTCTGGCAACGACGACAGATGGGTTGTCCAGCTGAGTCATAGCGATCACTGCTCCTGCCTCGAGTTGGGGGACCCCTTCTCCTCCGCATCCAAGGGACGTCCTCTGGGTTGTCGGCTAGCAGGATCTGATGAGGGACTTTGGTCTCTGAGGGCAACTGCATTGCTTTCAGGATTTGTGCGACGTCCTTAGTGAGCTGCTGCACCTGGGAGGATAGCGTACTTATGGTCTCTGCTGGCGCGTTGAGTCCTTTTGCAGTCATCAGGGCCTGCGTGGAGGATTCCGCTCCTGCAGCCGTGGAACTGGCAGGGTCTGTGTCCACAGGGGGTTGGAGTGCTTTCACTGCCCGGTCTTTCAGAATGGCAAAGTCCACGTCGGGGTGTTCTAGGGACCACAGCTTCATCTGCTTCCCATCCTCAGGAGAGCGCAGGCCCCGCAGGAATTGTTCCTTCATCATCCGGTTTCCTTCCTGGTCACTGACAGGGTCCACCAGCTTGAGAGCCCGTAGTGCAGCCTGCAGCCTGAGGGCAAAGTCTCTTATACTATCTTGGGGCTTCTGCCGGCAGTTATAGAAGTCCGTTCTCAGCTCTCCCTCCGTGCGGTGTTCAAAAGCAGCTGCTAGTTTGGCAAAGATGGTCTCAACAGAGCTCCGGTCATCATTGGCCCAGGACTCAGCTTCCAATTCTGCTGCTCCAGTCAATTGTCCCAGCACCACAGCGGCCCTCTGTTTACCAGTCATCGCGTGCATGTCTAGCAGGGTGTTGATCTTTTTCTTAAACCCGGTCAGCGTGTCTATTTTACCGGCGTATTGAGGCAGCCATTGCGCCCCTGGGGCATACAACAAGGACACTGGCATTATGGGGGCGACTTCGGCCGGCGCAGCTGCGACCGCGGCACCGGCACCAGGCGCTGCGGCGTCCAGCGCGACAGGGGCTGGCATCGCTTGGGCTGCGTCGCCCTGACCAGGGGCATTACCTCCTGCAGCGTCCATTTTTCTTCAGAAATCTGCGCGCTCCCTTTCCACTTCCTGGGTCAGAACGCTCTCTGAATTGTGGGGATTCTGGGGCGGCCACACCTCTTCGTGGGCGGTGCTCTTCTCCCTCGCGCGGGCTGCAGCGCGCGCTTTTGAAGATGGCAATATGGCGGCGGTTCAATTTTTGCGGTCGGACCTCTGAGGCACACGGTCACCTGTCTGAACAGGTCTAGTCCTTATCCTGTTCGTGACGCCAGAAGATGTGAAGCCCCACAGGTGTTGTATCGGTGCATACCTTCAGGGACTCCACGTAGCTGGTGCTGGTCACAGGTAGGGAATCTTCAGTTTTGATCGTGACGCCACTCTCAGTATTGCGGTCAGTGGGGACCGCCACTGCAGGTTAGGGGACGCCTGGGGCTGATGGTGGGTGCAGTCGGATATAGTAGCCTCCTGAGAGTGAGGCAAGCCCCAGGGCCCGGTGTGAGTTTGTAGTACCACAAGTCGCAGAATGACTCAAACACAGTCCAAGAAGTCTTTTAACGTGTTTACTCACTGTTTGGAGGTCACGGTGAGATGCCCGGGCGACACTGTGATAACCAGGTGGAACCAGGAATTCCAGGAGGCCGTTCTGAGGGTAGCTGTCCACTCGCCTTCCTTGCACTCTTTCTGTTTTAGGAGGATCCTTTGCTTGAAGCGTGGTAGGACCCCTCCAGGGAAGCTGTTACCACCCTGCTCCCCTCTCTCTGGCTCGTCTGCCGGCAGCGTGGCCTTGGTGGGATGGCTTCTGGCCCTGTCCCCTTATGGGCCTGGTGTGCTGCTTGGCTCAAGCTCTGTGTAGTCGTGGTGAGGGCATGAAGTACCCCCCCAACCTGTAGGTTAAGCAGCTCTGGATGATCTGCTGCCTGTACTGGGGACCTAGTTCCCCTTGTGTGCTCGGATACCGGGATCTCCGTACTCAGCCACCCCTCTTTCTCTGGATGCTCTTCAGGCCGACCCACAGTACTCCGTTCTCCTCCGCTTTCAGCTACAGCACTCCTCAGGACCTGTCTGCACGGGAGCTTCTCTGCTCCCCCCTCCACACACTTCAACTTCTTCCTCTCGACTCCTTTCACTTCCTCTCTCTCTCTGCCCTGCTTCCTAGCAACCAGCCCCTGAACACACCCCTAGCTGGGAATTGAAAGTTAACTCCTTCTGGCTACCCAAGGGTCCCCTCTGGTGATGTGGGAGGCCTGATCACTATATGTTTGTGTGTGCACCTCATCCTGGCCTTTGGAGATTACCTGGAAGCATTGCTCCCGCATGGGTGCAATACTCTGTGGTGCCTGACCAGGTCAGGGGCGCCACACATACACACATCAGTTCTTGCAGAATCTTATAATATGCATCTCAGCTGCTTTAGAATCGTATAAGACACATCTCAGCTGCTGCTGAACCTCATAGTACACATCTCAGCTGCAAAAGAATCTTTTAATACACACCTCAGCTGCTGCAGAACCTCATAATACATAGATCTTTTGCTGCAGAACCGTAAAATACACACTTCAGCTGCTGCAGAATCTTATCACACCTCAGGGGCAGCGGAACCTAGTAATAAACACCTCAGCTGCTGAAGAACCTCATAATGCACATTTCAGCTGCAGGAGAACTTTTAATACACACCTCAGTTACTGCAAAATTTTATATTTCACATCTCAGCTGCTGAAGAAACTTTTATAATATGTATTTCAGCTGCTTTAGAACTTTATTATACACATCTCAGGTGCTGACGAACCTCATAATACACAAATCAGCTGCTGCAGAATCTTGTAATGTCCAACTCAGCTGCTGAAGAACCTTATAATACACACCTCAGCTTCTGAAGAATTTTAATAGACCTCAGGTGCTGCAGAATATTATACTACACACCCCAGCTGCTGCAGAACTTCATAATACACATCTCAGCTGCTGCAGAAGCTTATATTATACACCTCAGCTGCTGCAAAACCTAATACCCACCTCAGCTGCTGAAGAATCTTGTAAATATGCATCTCAGCTTCTTTAGAACCTTATAATACACATCTCATCTGCTGCTGAACCTCATAATACACATCTCAGGTGCAGAAGAGCCTTAGATAATGCATCTCAGCTGCTGCAGAACCTCATAATACATATCAGCTGCTGCAGAACCTCATCATACAAACGTCAGCTGCTGCAGAACTTTATAATATACATATCAACTGCTTTAGAACCTTATAATACACATCTCAATTGCTACTGAACCTCAGAACACATCTCAGGTGCAGCAGAACCTAATATTATGTATCTCAGCTGCTTTAGAACCTTATACTTATAATACACACTTCCACTGCTGCAAAACCTCATTTTACACCCCTCAGGGTCTGCAGAACCTTTTAATGCCCACCTCAGCTGCTGTAGAACCTCAATACACATCAGCTGCTGCAAAAGCTTGTAATATAAAACTCATCTGCAGAAGAGCCATATATAATGTATCTCAGCTGCTACAGAACCTTATATTAGACATCTCAGCTGCAGCAGAACCTCATCATACACAACTCAGTTGCTGCAGAACCTAAGTTCAGCTGTTGATGAACTTTATAATACACACCTCAGCTTCTGCAGACTTTCATAATACACCTCAGCTGCTGCAGAATCTGATAATACACATCTCAGCTGCTGCTCATATTACACATCTCAGCTGCTGCTCATATTACACATCTCAGCTGCAGCATAACCCTTTAATACACACCTTAGCTGCGCAATAACCTTATAATATGCATCTCAGCTGCTTTAGCTCCTTAAAATATACTTCTCAGCTGCTGCAGAATCTTATCACACACCCCAGCTGCTGCAGAACCTAATACACACCTTAGCTACTGAAGAGCCTTCTTAAATATGCATCTCAGCTGCTTTAGAACCTTATAATAATACACAACTCAGCTTCAGCAGAACCTTTTAATACACACCTCAGCTGCTGCAGAAGCTCCTCATACACAATTCAGTTGCTGCAGAACCTTACAATTCACACTTCGGTTGCTGCAGAATTTTATCACACACCTCAGCTGTTGTACAACCCCAATATATATATAGCTGCTGCAGAACCTTGTAATACACAACCCAGCTGCAGAAGAGCCTTTTATAATGTATCGCAGCTCCTGCAGAACCTCATAATACACATCTCAGCTGCTGCAGAAGCTTATATTATACACCTCAGCTGCTGCAAAACCTAATACCCACCTCAGCTGCTGAAGAATCTTGTAAATATGAATCTCAGTTTCTATCGAACCTTATAATACACATCTCATCTGCTGCTGAACCTCATAATACACATCTCAGGTGCAGAAGAGCCTTAGATAATGCATCTCAGCTGCTGCAGAACCTCATAATACACACCACAGCTGCTGTAGAACTTCATCATACACACAGCTGCTGCAGAACCTCATTATACACACCTCAACGGCTGTGGAACCTCAATATACAAAGCTGTTGAAGAACCCTATTATACACACCTCAGCTGCTTAAGAATCTCATTATAAACACCTCAGCTGCTACAGAACCTTATAATACCAAAGTCAGCTGCTGAAGACCTTTATAATGCAAACCTCAGCTGCTGAAGAGCCTTACAATACACATATCAACTGCTGCAGAACCTAATACACACCTCAGCTGCTGCAGAACCTTATAAATATGTATCTCAGCTGCTTTAGAGCTTTATAATACACATCTCAGCTTCTGCTGAACCTCATAATACACATCTCAGCTGCAGCAGAACCTTTTAATACACACCTGGGCTGCTGCACAACCTCATCATACACACATCAGTTCTTGCAGAACCTTATAATATGCATCTCAGCTGCTTTAGAATCTTATCAGACACATCTCATCTGCTGCTGAACCTCATAGTACACATCTCAGCTGCAATATAATCTTTTAATACACACCTCAGCTGCTGCAGAACCTCATAATACATACCTCTTTTGCTGCAGAACCGTAAACTAAAGCTTCTGAAGAATTTTAATAGACCTCAGCTGCTGCAGAATCTTATAATACACATCTCAGCTGCTTCAGAACCTCATAATACATATAAGCTGCTGCAGAACCTTATCATACAAACGTCAGCTGCTGCAGAATCTTATAATACACACCTCAGCTGCGGCAGAACCTCATAAAACACATCTCAGCTACTGCAGAAGCTTGTATTATACACATCAGCTGATGCAAAACCTAATACCCACCTCAGCTGCTGAAGAATCTTGTAAATATGAGTCTCAGCTGCTTTAGAATCTTATAATACACATCTCATCTGCTGCAGAACCTCATCATACACACCACAGCTCCTGTAGAACTTCATCATACACACAGCTGCTGTAGAACCTTATTATACACACCTCAACTGCTGCAGAACCTCATTTTATACAGCTGTTGAAGAACCTTATTATACACACCTCACCTGCTGCATAATCTCATTTTATACATATCTCAGCTGCTGTACAATCTCATTATACACATGTGAGTTGCTGCATTATCTCCTAATTCACCTCCGCTGCTGCTGCTAATGATGCAGTACAGAATGGCTTTCATACCTCTACGATACTGAATCATACCTATACTAAATATACATATGCTAAATCATTGCTTGTGATGTGCAGACAGCAGTGATGCCATGTAACGTATGAGTAGAGATGAGTGGACCTGAACTTTAAAGTTCGGTGTTCATATCCAACACTGACTTTACTAGAAAAATAATCAGTGTTTTCTCTAGTCATCCTCCACGACAGCACCACAGGAAACACAAAGAGGTTAAAAAACTCCTCCCCACCTCCCCTTTCCAGTGTTGTTTCTTGTCCCTACTGGGGCACGAAGAGGACCTGTGGTGCTCTGTGGCCAATGACTAGAGTACTGTGGGAAAGTAAAACAATTTATCTTACCACCGGGCAGCTGAGGTCGGAGCTTTCCGCTTCCCTCCTCCATCGCTGCTCCCATCTCCCCTGGATTCGGGACCTGCCTGCTCTCCCTGCGTCTCACATGAGGTAAAGCGGAGCATGTTCGACATGTCAGGGGCCTCCTTGAGCTCCCCGATACCTCCTCCTTGCTAACGTGCGGTGGCAATGGCACGCAGTAAGTGACGTCACCGGCGCACGCGGAGATGACGTACTTCCGGGAATATTCATTCCACCCTAGAACGCAAGCGCTGTTTCAGCCCCGCTACAGCACCAATGGGTTTGCCTTCTCATGGAGAGACCTACCTGGACCGTCTGAGGATGAAGAGTCGCCCATATGGGATTATGGTGCTGGGGCCTCGCACTCACATGTAAGTGCCTGGCTTGAAAACAACCTAAAGTAGGACTGCATAATGGGCAATCTTTTCCGCTCTGTGCTGTAAAACCCAGCGCTACCCCTGATCCAGTAAGTATACTGTGATGGTGGGATGGAGAAAACGTCTAGCCTCAAGTGTATCATGTGCGCTAAGAAACTCCCGTCTTCCAGTAGTAAAAAGCTGTGTCACCCCTACACTGATCAGGTGGTCAGGGAAGAACATCCTTCCCTTATCAGCGGATCAAAAATCTTGTGCGCTAGGTACATTTCTCTTTAGCCTTCTCTCAAACACTACCCTTAGCGGGCCCGGCCCCGAAGAATGGAAGCCAAACCCCATTAAAGTGTCGGTCTCTGTCTCGAAAGAGGACCCATACTTCTCTCCCAGACCCTTAGGTGAGGATTATGACTTTGTGTCCGAAACAGAAGGAGGGCCTGAAAATGAAAGATACTTCTTCTCAGGAGCTGCGGGGAGCTGTGCGAGATACCATGGGGGTTAATGTAGAAAAGACTACGAAGCCAGTGCAGGACATAATGTTCGGCTGCCTGAAAGCCCAATAGTGCAAGATTCCCTGTTCATAAGAATATCCAGGACTAAATCCTTCAGAATAGGAGATTCCGGAGAGACGCCTAGGCACTCTCTTGGAGCTTAGACACTGGTTTCCCACTTGAGGACGATACAGCCGAAACTTGGGAACTTTCTAAAGGGGACGTCTAGGTCTCTAGAGTTGCCAAAAGACAGCATTTCCTTTTGAGGACTTTTCACAGCTCAGGGACCCAATGGATAGGAGGATGAAAGCCTGTTCGTGACATTGTGGGAAACCTTGTTAGTTCTAAGGAACACTAATGTAGCCTCCACAGGTATACAAGATCCCTATATATGTGGCTGGGACGACTTGAAGACCACCTCTCTCGGGACACCCACCAGAGAAGACCTATTAGCTTCCTTTCCACTGCTTCAGAAAGCTACAGGGTTCCTAGTAGACTCCTCGGCTGAATCAGTCCGTGTTGCTGCAAAATTAGCAGTACTTTCTAACTCCGCAAGAAGAGACCTATGACTCAAACTATGGAGTGGTGAATAAACTGCTAAGATTAAAATTTGTAACATCCCCTTCAAGGGAAAGTATGTTTTTGGACCAGCTCTAGACGACCTTCTAGCCAAAGCCACAAAAAAACAATTCCGGAACAAAAACCCAAGAAATTTTTTCATGCTCTCATGGCCAATTCTCTCATTATAAAGGAAGGGGTAAGTCATAACGGTGGAGCTACCCCAAGAGAGGAGAAAGTAGAAGTATCTTTTCCTCCCAGGAAATGCAAGAGCGTACCCAGCATCAGTATAAGCGATGACTCTGGCATGGCAGGAGGACATCTATCGAGAGTCTTCCCCCAATGGTCAACAGTCTCATGGAACCAATGGGTTCTGAACACCATCAAAGACGGAATGAAGATGGCATTCACCTTCTTTCCTCTACACCGCCTGGTTATCAACCACCCTGCCTCGACGACTTCCTGATACTTGTTCCTTCAGCCCCAATGCTCGAGCAGCATGTACAGAGGAACCTCATGGTACTGAAGGAACTAGGATGGATAGTGAACCAACAAAACTGATCTAAATCCATCTACGAAGAAGATTTTCCTCGGCATCCTACTGGCTTTAGACAGAATCAAATCCAGATTTCGGATCTCCACAGCCAGTGATCAGTAACTTTGAAATTGGCCATGTTAGTCCTAGGATCCATGACATCCTGCATTCAAACAGTAGCCTGGGCTCAGTTCCATACAAGAATGCTCCAAACAGCCATCTTAGCAGCCTGGGATGATTGCCCACGTCTCTATACAGGAAGCTTCCCCTATCTAGACCAATAAAATCATCTCTCCCAAGGTGGATGTCCATGAAAAACCTCCAAGGAGGAGCTGTTGGACTCCGAATTCTCCAGTAACAATAACCACAGACGCCAGCCAGCAAGGGGGGCATGGTGGCGCACATATCCTTCCAGGGGCTCTGAACGCACGAGATCAGTCTAAGGCCCTCAAACTACAGAGAACTAAATGCGGTGGATGAAGCACTCAAGGCAGCATCTCCACTGATCCAGAGATGATGGTGGCTCACCTTTGTCATCAAGGAAGCACTCGTCATAAAAAAGCCTAAAAATGTCTACGAAAATACTGAGCTGAGCAGAGAAGCACCTTCTATTTCTCTCCACATTTCATCTGAAGGGCTCCACAATCATGCAGGCAGTCTCTCAGTCAAAGAGATGTTAACTCGGGCGAGTGGGCTCTAAATTCAAAAGTATTTCAGAACTTAGTGGAGAGATGGGGCAACCCGGAAGTAGTCCACCTTGCAAGACAGCCGAACGCAAAAGTAAACCGTTGTTTTATTTCTAAATCCAACCGATTGGTGTCTTGCCGTGAATGCCCTCTCCCATTTGTGGGAGTTCAATTTAGCCTATGCCTTCCCATCAATTCCAGTGCTGGCAAAGATGCTATTCCACCAAGAGTTCACAAGCTCAGCCTAAAAATGTCTACAAAAATACTGAGCTGAGCAGAGAAGCACCTTCTATTTCTCTCCACATTTCATCTGAAGGGCTCCACAATCATGCAGGCAGTCTCTCAGTCAAAGAGATGTTAACTCGGGCGAGTGGGCTCTAAATTCAAAAGTATTTCAGAACTTAGTGGAGAGATGGGGCAACCCGGAAGTAATCCACCTTGCAAGACAGCCGAACGCAAAAGTAAACCGTTGTTTTATTTCTAAATCCAACCGATTGGTGTCTTGCCGTGAATGCCCTCTCCCATTTGTGGGAGTTCAATTTAGCCTATGCCTTCCCATCAATTCCAGTGCTGGCAAAGACGCTATTCCACCAAGAGTTCACAAGCTCAGCCTAATGGCATGGCTTCTGAAACCAAAATCCTAAAAGTCAGAGACCTGTCGGACAAGGGGATTGAGACGCTACAGAAAAGCCGAAATCTTGTTACGAACGCCATATTTGGGCAAACTATGGCAGACCTTCTCCTTCTGATGTGGATATGAATTACCAGATCCATTTTATCTTAAGGTGGCTCAGATCTTGGACTTTCTTCAGAATGGCTAGACAAAGGCCTAAACCTGGTACCTTCAAGATCCAAATCTCAGCCCGTAGCTTATACTTCGATGAAGATCTAGCAAGCTATCGGTGAGTTAGGTTTATGACTTCAGAAGTGCAACCGAAACAAATTTATCTAGTCCTTCGCCGGGACTTGAATATAGTCTTTAAGGGCCTAACACAACAACCCTTTGAGTCTATCACCTCAACAGATATTGAACCCTGTCCTGAAAAACTGTATCCTAGTAGCAATTACGTCAGCCAGACGAGTTGGTGAATTACAGACCACTACTAGACAGCCGTACCTAAAAATCCTGAACAACAGAATTATCTTCTATCAGGACCACTCATTTCTTCCAAAACTAGTATCGGATTTTCACAGATCCTAAGATATAATACTACCATCTTTCTGTCAGAATCCATGTGACGATAAAGGGGAATTTCATTCCTTAGATGTACGCAGGCTGTTTTTACACTATCTTCAGAGAACCGATTGTGTGAGGAAGAACCATAATCTCTATGTCCACATCATGGGGCGGAATATAGGTACAAATCTGACAAAAAACAAAATTGACACCTAGAGCAGTCAGCAAAGCTTACAAAAACCAAGCTCTATCTTCTCCGAAAGACTTCACAGCTCATTCTACCAGATCGGTGTCTGTCTCTTGGGCCGAGAAGGCTGACGCTTCCATCGAGCAGATATGCAGAGCCGCTATCTGGTGATCAGTCTATACCTTCACAAAACACTAAAAACTGAATTTACTGTCTAAAAAGGACTAAAGGCGGCTTTACACGGAGCGGCATCGCTAGCAATATCGCTAGCGATGGCACCCGCCCCCGTCGTGTGTGCGTCACGGGCAAATTGCTGCCCGTGGCGCACAATCTCACTTGTCCATGTCACATGTACAGCCCTCGCTAACGACGTCGCTATGGGCGGTGAACAACCTCCCCTGAAAGGGGGAGGTTCGGTCGGAGTCACAGCGGCGTCACAGAGCGGGCCACCAATAGAAGCGGAGGGACAGAAAGCAGCCGCATCTCCGTCACTCCCACCTCGGTGCTCGTTGAGGACACAGGTACGCTGTAGTTCATCGTTCCCGAGGTGTCACACATAGCGATGTGTGCTGCCATGGGAATGACGAACAACCTGCGCCCTAAACAACCAACGATTTTTTGAAAATGAATGACGTGTAAACGATGGACGATTTGGTGAGTATTTTCCATTGTTAACGGCCGCTCGTTGGTGTCGCACGCGACGACGTCACTAACGATGCCGGATGTGCGTCACAGAATCCGTGACCCCGGCGATATATCATTAGATACGTCGTTGCGTGTAACGGGGCCTTTAGCCTTTGATCGTAAGGACCTTCAGGCTGTTGTGTCCCCCCCCTAAGAAATGTTCGTTTGTAGTTCTCCTGTGGTGCTGTCATGGTGGGTGAGTAGAGAAAGTAGAATTATGCCAGCTTTACACGAGACAATATATCGTGCAATATGTTGTCGGGGTCACGGTTTTCGTGACGCACATCCGGCATACCGCACGACGTCGTCTCGTGTGACACCTCCGGGCGACGCAGTATCGCTCACAAATTTTGAGTCGTGTACTGGTCGTTTATTTTTAAAATATCGTTTATTTTTATTTGTGCAGCTTGTTCATCGTTTCCGTGGCAGCACACGTCGCTCCGTGTGACACCACGGGAATGATGAACACAGCTTACCTGCGTCCCACGGCACCCGCCGGCTATGCGGAATGAAGGAGGTGGGCGGGATGTTTACATCCCGCTCATCTCCGCCCCTCCACTTCTATTGGCCAGCTGCCGTATGACGTTGCTGTGACTCCGAACGTCCGTCCCACTTCAGGAAGTGGACTTCGTCGTCCACAGCGAGGTCGTACGGCTGGTAAGTATGTGTGACGGGGGTTACACGAGTTTGTGCGACACGGGCAGCGATTTGCCCGTGACGCACAAACGACGGGGGCGGGTACGATCGCTCGTGCAATCGCACGAGAGATCGACTCGTGTAAAGCAGGCATTAGTATTTACCGGTAATTCAGTTTATAGGAAACCCTCCATGACAGCATGGATATTCCCCCTCTACCTGTTGCAAAAATGTTATGGTTTATTACTGATTTTAAAGTTTGAACCATTCGTACCAATGTAGTTACTTGGAAAAAATACTGGAGTGGGGAGGGCTTTTTTAATCTCTTTGTGTTTCCTGTCCCAACTCCTGTGGTGCTGTCGTGGAGGGTTTCTTAGAAACCCTGAATTATCAGTAAAAACTAATTTTATTTTTATGCCATGATCGCCTGCCCTAATATCCTCCCCCCCCCCCCTTTTTCCTGACATTGATACCCTTTCTGGAATATATCTGCTCTTTTTAAGGGCTTTTACAATATATTGAATGGTTGTTTTGGGTTTTTTTTTTACCATGATCACAATAAAATCATACATTATATTATATTGTAGTGATAATGGCCATGTTTTACACAACACAATTGTGATATGTTCTTTGCAGCACTTTTTAATTGTTTTTCATTTTTTATTGCTGTTATTTTGTGACTTTATGAATTTGTGGTAACAAGTGTGCAGCTGTGTGTGTCTCCCCTGCCCTCTGTGTCTCCCCTGCCCTCTGTGTCTCCCCTGCGCTCTGTGTCTCCCCTGCGCTCTGTGTCTCCCCTGCGCTGTCTCCCCTGCGCTCTGTGCCTCCCCTGCGCTCTGTGCCTCCCCTGCCCTCTGTGCCTCCCCTGCCCTCTGTGCCTCCCACGCCCTCTGTGCCTCCCACGCCCTCTGTGCCTCCCACGCCCTCTGTGCCTCCCACGCCCTCTGTGTCTCCCACGCCCTCTGTGTCTCTCACGCCCTCTGTGTCTCTCACGCCCTCTGTGTCTCTCACGCCCTCTGTGTCTCCCACGCCCTCTGTGTCCCCCACGCCCTCTGTGTCCCCCACGCCCTCTGTGTCCCCCACGCCCTCTGTGTCCCCCACGCCCTCTGTGTCTCCCACGCCCTCTGTGTCTCCCACGCCCTCTGTGTCTCCCACGCCCGCTGTGTCTCCCACGCCCGCTGTGTCTCCCCTGCCCGCTGTCTCCCCCACCCGCTGTGTCTCCTTTGCACTCTGTATCTCCCCTGCTCTGTCCCTCTGTGTCCCCACTGTTCTGTCTTTCCATCCTTTGTCCCTCCCTGTTCAGGGAGGGCTGTGGAGTCGGAGTCATGGAGTTGGAGTCGGTGTTCATTTTGGTGGAGTCGGTATAAAATGGACCGACTCCGACTCCTAAAATATATAATAAATTGGGTACAGTAGTTCAATATCTATATATATAATTGCCTTATTCTGTCTGTCTGTCTGTCTGTCATGCTCCAAAATTGTGTCACGGTGACAGTGTCACCGTGACATGTCCTTACGGTGACACAAAGCTGATTGGCCGCTGGGTTCGCCATGGCCCCGCCCCCCCTCCACGGATTGGCCTCTCGCCCCGGCACCCTGCAGGCATTGGCAACTCGCCCACGCCACGCCCCGCCCCCCTCACGCAATAGACGTTAGCTCTCGCCCCCCCCCCCCCCTCCCCCGCATTGCCCGAACTGACACGGTCACGGAGCCACGAATCCCAGGTGAGTACTGTACTCCCCCCCCCTTGCCCCCCTCCCCAACGGGAGCCCACATCAGCGTACGCCGCCGCCGTATGCTGGTGTGGGCTCCCGTGCGAGCGGGGGACGTGTTGCGCTGGTAACCATGCTTGCATAGTTACCGTAAATCAAGGTCCTGCAGCGGCGCGACTTCCACACGCACAAACATAACAGCACACACACACGCATACACACACACATCAGATCGCACTCACTCTCACAAACACCTCACACACACCTCACACACACCTCACACACACCTCACACACACATCGCATCCACATACTCACAGCATCCGGCGATATCGCTTGCTTCTCGGCCTCGATACTGTGCTGTTGTGATCTTCCAGGACCTGACGGAGGATCACATGGCCAGAGGCATGTGGTATGTCCGGATGTTGTGAGTATCAGCGCGTATGTGCGATATCGTCAGTGTCTGTGAGTGGATGCGATCGGGTGTGTGTGAGTGGATGCGATCGGGTGTGTGTGAGTGGATGCGATCGGGTGTGTGTGAGTGGATGCGATCGGGTGTGTGTGAGTGGATGCGATCGGGTGTGTGTGAGTGGATGCGAGGGGCTGAGGCTGGGGACAGAGAGGGGCTGAGGCTGGGGACAGAGAGGGGCTGAGGCTGGGGACAGAGAGGGGCTGAGGCTGGGGACAGAGAGGGGCTGAGGCTGGGGACAGAGAGGGGCTGAGGCTGGGGACAGAGAGGGGCTGAGGCTGGGGACAGAGAGGGGCTGAGGCTGGGGACAGAAGGCTGATGCTGCGGGTAGAGAGGCTGATGCTGGTGCAGCATGGGGGATGGATTACAATGGGGGGTGCGCAGCATGGGGGATAGAGCACGTTTGGGAGTGCGCAGCATGGGGAATGGAGCACGTTTGGGACTGCGCAGCATGGCGGATGGAGCACGTTTGGGAGTGCGCAGCATGGCGGATGGAGCACGTTTGGGAGTGCGCAGCATGGCGGATGGAGCACGTTTGGGAGTGCGCAGCATGGCGGATGGAGCACGTTTGGGAGTGCGCAGCATGGCGGATGGAGCACGTTTGGGAGTGCGCAGCATGGCGGATGGAGCACGTTTGGGACTGCGCAGCATGGCGGATGGAGCACGTTTGGGAGTGCGCAGCATGGCGGATGGACCACGTTTGGGAGTGCGCAGCATAGCGGATGGACCACGTTTGGGAGTGCGCAGCATGGCGGATGGACCACGTTTGGGAGTGCGCAGCATGGCGGATGGACCACGTTTGGGAGTGCGCAGCATGACGGATGGAGCACGTTTGGGAGTGCGCAGCATGGCGGATGGAGCACGTTTGGGAGTGCGCAGCATGCCGGATGGTGCACGATGGGGAGTGCGCAGTATGGCGGATGGAGCACGTTTAGGAGTGCGCAGTATGGCGGATGGAGCACGTTTGGGAGTGCGCAGCATGGCGGATGGAGCACGTTTGGGAGTGTGCAGCTTAACGGATGGACCACGTTTGGGAGTGCGCAGCATGGCGGATGGAGCACGTTTGGGAGTGCGCAGCATGGCGGAAGGAGCACGTTTGGGAGTGCGCAGCATGGCGGGTGGAGCACGTTTGGGAGTGCGCAGCATGGCGGATGGAGCATGATGGGGGGTGCGCAGCATGGCGGATGGAGCACGTTTGGGAGTGCGCAGCATGGCGGATGGAGCACGTTTGGAAGTGTGCAGCATGGCGAATAGAGCACGATGGGGAGTGCGCAGCATGGCGGATGGAGCACGTTTGGGAGTGCGCAGCATGGGGGATGCAGCACGATGGGGAGTGCGCAGTATGGCGGATGGAGCACGTTTGGGAGTGCGCAGCATGGCGGATGGACCACGTTTGGGAGTGCGCAGCATGGCGGATGCAGCACGTTTGGGAATGCGCAGCATGGGGGATGCAGCACGATGGGGAGTGCGCTGCATGGGGGATGGAGCACGATGGGGGGTGCGCAGCATGGGGGATGGAGCACGATGGAAGGTGCACACCTCCCCCCAACACACACACACACACGCGCACTGCACAACACACACACACTGGGAACCACAAACAACGCCCTACACAGACACCCACACACACAGACAACGCTGCACACACACAACACCCAACACACAAACACCGCAGCACACACAAATATACGCACATACCGCACAACACACACATTGCTCAAAACATACCTCCCCCCAAAACACACCACACACACACAAACCGCACAACACACACACACACACAACGCTACAGACACACAGCGCTCCACAAACAACGCAACACACGCAACACACATACAACACCGCTCTCACCCCCCGCCACACCCAGAACATTTACAGCGCCCTACATAAACACTTGGTAACTACACACAACAACATCTATATATATATATATATATATATATAACAAAAATCATACATGAACTACACAATACGTAAATTCTAGAGTACCCGATGCGTAGAATCGGGCCACCTTCTAGTATATATATATATATATATATATATATATATATATATACATTTTGAAATAAATGTTGTAGACCAGCTCACCTGTCAGAGCTCAAGCCCCGGCGTCCTTGTTCTCCTTATTGCACGGACCTGAAGTGGAAGACTTCCAAGATATGTAGAACAAGATGAAGAAGGATCCAGCAAGGCAGTATGACTCCAAGGGCAACAAAAGTTGTTGTTTTTTTTTTCTCTGACTTTATTATCTAAGAATAAAAAATTCCAGAGCTTTTGACAAGTTGTTAAGTGCAAGGTATATGCAGTATGGACTACGCGTTTCGTAATCTATATTACTTAGTGTATTACATATTTACAATTTATTACAGATTTTTGTGTTCTAAAGTTGTATTCCAATAAATATATTTTATGTTCTAAATATCTTGATTATTGTATCATAAAAATCATTAAATATCTGATGTTCACCTTGTACTACAATACATTTTTCACTTAAATATAAGCAATATATGTGGGAGTCAGAGTCGTGGAGTTGGAGTCGGTGCAAGAGAAATTGAGGAGTCGGAGTTGCAGGTTTGTCTTACCAACTCCACAGCCCTGCTCACAAGCTCGCATGCTGCATAGAAATCAGAGACATATAAGGCTGTTTTGATGAATAAACCTGTGGGCAACCATTTGTGAATGAGCCAGTGAGTATTGATTGGGGAAATTCATTGTTTCACGCTCGATATTTGTAGCTAACATATGTAATATAATTATAGAATTTCCTACTTACAGTAAGGCAATCTGATGACCACCTATTTAATATAAATTAAAATAGAGAATTTGTTAAGAAAATGAACTCTGCATTGGAAGCAGTCTGCCCCCCTTCAACAGTGGAGGAGTTTATTAATATTTTTAGTACCGATATTTTTTTTTTTTTTTTTTAAATCCACGTTGAAAGTCAGAGTTTTGTGGCTGTTCCTGTCATGTCCACTTTCTCTCTGGAGTCGCTGTGTGGTGAACCAATGACACTGGGTTCACCAACCTTTCTGAAGCCTGGTGGTGGTGCCCAGTTCCTGCCCGGCTTTCTCATGAGTGATATACCAACCCCTGTAACTCCACAGCTGCGTCCATCAGTCGGCATTATGGATCTGCGATCGCCATTGATAGCAGGGAGCTCTCCTCCTCAGCCTGTGCTTCCAGCTCATAGAGATAAGAGTGGCACACCCACTGTTGCAAGCATTTATGATGATCTTCTAAGCCCAAGTCTTGGATCCACACCTTTAAGTTCAAGAAAACTGACAAACCTTTCCACAGTGCAGGCATCTCACATAGGAGTAGTCCCATCCACCCCATGTGCACCTGCAAGAGTTTTTAGTCCAGCAACCGTTATGCAAACCAGGAAAGGAGCTTTTCTCCTGCACAAGTGGATCCCTTTTACACACAAGGTGACGCTTTAACATCTGATGACCATCTGGATGATTCTTGGGTTACGGTATTCGGGTTTCCTCAAACCTCCGCCTCCTACATTTTACTAAAGTTTGCTCAGTACGGGAATATAGTAAAACATGTGATGTCCAATTCAGGGAACTGGATGCACATACAGTACCAGTCCAAACTGCAGGCGAGGAAAGCATTAAGTAAAGATGGGATGGAAAAATATTTGGAGATTGCATCACGATTAGTATGAAACCTTGTATTGATAAGAGTATAATGGATAGTGGAGAGAAGACGTCGGTGACTTCGGCCTCCACACCATCAGTAACAGTTTACGGGACTCCTACTCAACAAATTAGTACTCCAAGATCAGGAATGAGACCTCTTGCATCAGCATACAGAGTTTCAACTAGTGACTACCAGGTTTTGTCAGACAAGCAAATGCCTAAAAAGGATGAGAGCCTCGTATTTAAAGACATGGAATTTGTCTTCGGATGGTAGATGGGATCTAGAAAACGGACATTGACTTATTACCCTCACTGCCACATTTCTTGGTAAGTTCTATAACTGCTTCTGGCAGAAGAAGATACCATTGTGAAGACACCAGACTTGCCTTTTACATAACCTGTACCGATGTGCAGAGACTTCTCATTCATGGTGTACCAGAGCTATCTGTTGTGTATGAAAATATATATGTTGCTGTTTGGACTGACATAATTGATGAATGTACCATCATCTGTACACAAACATCCCTAAACCATTGGAAACCTCTACTAATGTCTTACCCAGGTTTTCTTCTCACCATCAATAATGCACTACTTGTTTCCTCAAATACAAGCTATTTCTAGCGCTTTGTTTTATGTTATTGATTGTAATGAATTTTTCCCCAAAAAATGTGTTTCATGCTTGATCACATTTTAGTTTTATTCTTTTTCTAATAAATGTATATAAAATGTTAAAAAAATATATATATTCTTAGTTCCATGCTGTACAAACTTTGTTTTTCTTTTTCATGTTTATTTTAGGATAAGGTATATGTTACATAGTTAGAAAATGAAGCGTAAAAAAAAAAAAATTCTTGACCTATTGTACTTGACTATTTGTAATGACTTAAAATTGATATGTTAATAATAAAATTATTTTAGTACTTTATTATGAGTCAAAAACTCCTTTTTTCCTAAAAATATATGCCATTATAAAGTGGCTATTTACTTGTTTGATAGCAACATAATATAATGATCCGAGAAAAATGTTTCTACTATTTATGTCTCCTGTGATGTATATACAGCAGTCGCAGTGTGCACTGTGTGGCCTTGTCTGCTAGCAGTGTCGCTGCCTGGCCAGAACAAAGAGAATTAAAGTCCCAGTGCTGGCCCAGCAGCATCACTCCTAGCATATATGGCCTCATAATGCACTCTGTGCCGCCATGTCTGTTGAGGTGATGGCCATGAAGCAGCGCGCCCTGCACAGCCACATGTCCTCCGGAGAGAAGCTGAATAGGAGACAAGCAGGGGAGGTGAGTGAGGCTTGTTGCTGGCTTTTCCATATGAAAAATATCTCTAATGTGTTTCTGTGTGTATGTATGAAGTGTATATCTATGTATGTCAGTATGTGTGACTGTGTATATATTTATCTGTTTATATGTATTTTTGTGAATTTGTCTTCAAATATATGTACGGTATGTATGCCTGTATCTGTACATATCTGTGTATGTGCTTGTCTGTGTGTGCATGAGGCCCACTGAGACTTTTACCTGGTGCCCACAAAAACCTGGAGCTGGCTTTGTCTAGAAGCATGAGCTGGGCACAATGTATGGGCTTTACAATGTATTGAGCAATACAATGGCAGATTTGCAATTTTCACTCTGCAACATCCATTGCTGCTTGTTTCTGGAAAACACCCATGGTGTCAAAATATTCACTACACCTGTGGATAATTTCACAGACAGGTGTAATTTCAAAATGGGGGCACTTGAGGGGAGATTCTGCTCTTCTGACACTTAGGTGCTCTGTATTTGGAGTCTGCAAACTATTCTAGGAAAATCTGTGCTGCAAGGGTCAAATAGTGCTTCTTCCCTCCCTTGCACGTGTCGCCGTGTGGCTAAGTAGTACTCAGCAGCCATATATGGAGTATTGCTTTGCTCAGAAGAAATTGTGTGACACATTTTGGTGGTATTGTTAACCATTTTCCCATGTGAAAATGTAAAATCTGAGACTAAAACAATGTTTTTCTGGTAAAAATATATTTCCTTTTTCTTCACTACCCAATGGTATAAAATTCTGTGACACACCTGTAGTGTCAATATGATCACTGTACCCCTGGATGAATTCATTGAGAGGTGTATTTTGTAAAATAAGGTTACTTATGGGGGATTTCTGCTGTTCTGGCACCTCAGAGGCTGTGCCAATGTGTAATTAAACCTGCAATCCATAACTGCATAATTTCACTATAATAATTTGCTCCTTCCCTTCTGAGCTTTCTGCTGAAAAGTAGATCCCGATTACAAGTATGATATTGGCACGCTTAGGAGAAATTGCACAATAAACTGTGTGGTCCCATTTTTTTCTTATTAGCCATTAGAAAAATTAAAAACTTGGGGCTAAAAACATTTTAGTAGTAGAATGTAATTAATCTTTTTCACCACTCAATGGTATAAAAGTTTTCGAGGCACATGTGATGTTTACATGCTTACTGCATTACTTGAATTAATTCAGGGGTGTAGATTGTAAAATATGTTTATTTACGTTATCGGAGGGGGTCTGCTTTTATGGCACCTCAGGGACAAAGTGACATGGCACCCTCAAACAATTCCAGCCATATCAACGCTGCAATATGTCAATCTTTCCTTTCTGAGTAGTGGTAAGTGAGCACTAAACTGCTTGAGTGCACGGTACTCAAATCAAGCGGGGCCGATGCTGGGACGGGGTCAATTCAAGTAATGAGTATAATGCAAGTTAATGTAGAACTCGAGCAATTTTCCGGCAGACCCCCCCCCCCCCCAGAAGGGCTGGGGGTAGGAATATTGCTGAAATTTATGGAAATGGCACACAAATGGAATGGAAACAGCATGGAGAAGATGCCTGGATGCATCTCTGACTCCCAGGGCAGTACTGGGAATTAAATAAGGAAATGCATTTAACAAACGACAAGGGGATCCTCCTATTTTGACAACCAGCCAAGGTAAAGCAGATAGATGCTGGCTGTTATTAAGAGACTGGAAAGGTTCATGGGTATTTCGCCCTTCCCAGCCTAAATATACTAGCATGCAGATGCCACATCTAATAGATGCGCCTATTCTGGTGCTTCACCTCAGCTTTTTCTGATTGCCCTACTGCAGTGGCAGTCTGGGTTATACTGTTTGGTGTTGATGTCAGCTGTAAATTCTCAACTGGCATCAAGCCCAGGCGTTAGTAATGGAGAGGCATCTTAACAGATACTCTCATTCCTAACCCAATAAGTGTAAAGTGAAAAAAAACACACACAGGAAAAAAAAATTTGAATAATGACTCCCCCACACTATCACTTGTTCACAAAGTTATTTAAAAAAAAAACAAAAAAAAAAAACATGCTCCAACATAATCTATGATGTACTGGTCCCACGATGACCCTCAAATCGGTACTTCAACCTATAGAGCCTCTTTCAAAAAACAAGGCTCCATAGACCACTCCCTGTATTTCTAACGCGTGGTGACATCACTGAGTTCCTGATTTCACTGAGCATGAGAAATTCTGGGTCTGTCTCTGACCAGGAGTGACCTATGGAGCCTTGTATTTTGCCAAATTTTTAACACTAAGGTTCAGATACGACTTTAAAGGAGACAATTAAGTACCGTATTTTTCGGACCATAAGGCGCACCGGATTATAAGGCGTATTAGCAATGAGCGCCTGCTAAAGCGCGTAGGTTCATTTATAAGGCGCCCCGGATTATAAGGCGCAGTGCATTATTTTCATGACAGCTGCAGACAGGCTGGGCTGCAATCTGGAGTTCAGGTGAGAGCACCAGAGATCACCCCGGCCTGTCTGCAGCTGTCATGAACTAAACCGCAATCACCGGGAAATCAATCACTCGGCGCTCGCGGTACAGTATAGGCTACACGCCGGAGCTCAGGTGAGACCTCCAGAGTGCAATGCAGGTAACTGAATGCAGGCCTGGCATTACTGGAGATTCCTCCGGTAGCCAGTTCGACGCTGCTCTTATGTACAGCATTCTAACATGCTATCTATAAGAGCGCAGGCCGCGCTGTAAAACATAAAAAACACTTTACTCACCTAAACCGGTCGCTCCGGTGCTGGTTGGCCAGATGGGCACCGCTGTTCTCCGGGACTGGCGCCTCCTCTTTCAGCCATGTTGCTCTTCTGTCTTCTGAAGCCTGTGCATGACGCATCCACGTCATACACACTCTCTGGCACTGAGGTCCTGCGCAGGCGCACTTTGATCTGCCCTGCTCAGGACAGATCAAAGTACGGTATTGTAGTGCGCCTGCGCAGGACCTCCGTGCCGGCGAGTGTGTATGACGTGGACGCGTCATGCACAAAGGCTTAAGAAGACAGAGGAGCAAGATGGCCAAAAGAGGAGGTGCCAGTCCCGGAGAACAGCGCCGCCCATCTGGTTAACCAGCACCGGAGCGACCGGTTTAGGTGAGTAAGCATGTCTCTTAACAGGAGGCATAATGCTCGCTTGTATTCATATATAAGGCGCACTTTCGATTTCTGAGAAAATTATAGGCTTTTATGTGCGCCTTATAGTCCGAAAAATACGGTAATTTTATTATATTGGTTAATATAAAATACAAATTTAAGGAAAAGTGTGTTATTGCATACACTTTTGTATCTTTAACATACAGGGGTTAAGCACTTACATCACCAAGCAGCTTTTAAACATCATCTGTCGGGAACATCAGTCGGAGAAGCATGACAAATGTAAGCCTATGGGCGTGGAATCCGTCAAATGAGCAACTGTGTCAGATGTGTAAATTCCTTTCTGGTTAAAAATATCTCTCTCTCTCTCTCTCTCCCCTCCCCGATATATAATTTTTACCACTATCTGCGACGGATCAGACACAAAACGGATTGTGACTGAGGGTAAAAGACGGAAATGTGAAAGTAGCCTAAGAGATCAGTCAAATGTGCTGATCTCCCAGCAAAAATGGGTATGAAACACCTGTAATACCCCATTATGCCAAGGAAAGTTATCACCTACTTTGTGGTAAGGGGCGGGGCAAGTTATGTATAGCTTCAACTTTATTAATTTGTGGTTTGATAACCTCTCGGCCTATCACATTACCCAAGTAGCGAGCTTCTTTAAGATCTATTGCACATTATTTTGGGTTTGCTGTCAAACGGCGTGACAAAAGCGATCTTTTCTTTTGCTGATTCTGTCAGTGGTACTTCCTAGTAACCCTTGGTCAAATCGAGAGTTGTAAAATACTGTGCTCATCTCATTCTGTCAATTAACTCATCCACCCTGGGCATTGGATAAAGGTCAAATTTTGACACTATTCAACTTTCAGAAATCGTTACAAAATTGTTATGAACCAACTGGGACCAGTGCAATAGGGCTAGCCCATTCACTCCTGGACTTTTCAATAATGCCTAGCTGTAGCATTTTTTTCACCTCCACCACAATGGTTTGCCTGCGAGACTCCATCACATGATATGGCTTCATTCGTACCTTTACGTGAGGCTCAATGACAGTCATGTCGATTACTGATGTTTGGTCGGGCAGGTCTGAGAATACATCCGCATTGCGCTGTACTAATTTACGAGTCTCCCGTCTTTGCTGTTTTGTTAGGGAGTCCCCTATCTTCATTCTGGATTCCTCATCACCGATGTCTACCTTGGCCGGTGTTAAAGGGTCCAAAGGAGATATAACGGGGGGTACATTAGTCACCATACATTCTCTATCCTTCCAGGCCTCCAGGAAGTTCACATGGTATATTTGTTCTGGTTTTCTCCTACCAGGATGATACACTTTGTAATTTAATTCCCCAATTTTTTTCCCGGATCTCATAGGACCCTTGCCATTTGGCTAAGAATTTTCTTTCAGCAGTGGGTACCAACACTAATATGCGATCTCTTTTTTTGAAGGGCCTGACAATAGCCTTTCTATTATACCTAATACTTTGAGCCATCTGAGCATCCAACAGATGGTCCTTAACAAACGGCATTACCACTCTAATCTGGCCCTGCATAACCATAATGTGGTCAATTACGCTTTTATGGGGGTAGGTGCTTGTTCCCATGCTTCTTTAACAATGTCCAACAGATCCCGGGTATACCTACCATATATTAATTCAAATGGTGAGAAACCTGTGGCACTTTTCGGATGGCGAACATTAAATACGGTAATAACATGTCCTAATCCTTCCCGTCCTTGGAAACCACCTTTTAACATAGTTTTCAGCGTTTTAGTGAACCACTGTACTAGTCTTAACAGTCTGCGGATGGTACACCGACCTGCGTAGCTGCGTAATCTGCAGATGTTTACAAAATTCCCTGGTGATCTTAGACATAAACGGGATTCCCTGATTTGGAAGGATCTCCTTAGGCAACCAAACACGACAGAACATGGCAAACAACTCTCGAGCAATAAGCTTCGTCGAGGTGTGTCGTCGGTGTACCGCCTCAGGGTAACAAGTAGAAATTTATTACCACCAATATATGTTGGTGACTCCTAGCTGATTTCACAATTGGTCCTACCAGATTCATGGCAATCCGCTCAAAAGGAACCTCTATTATAGGCAATGGAAGGAAAAGAAAGTAGTCTGGCGCTACGGAGTAATGATAGCCACTCAGGATAAATGTCCAGCTTTTTTATTCTTGCAGTATTAAAATAGAGTGCTGATTGACACAGATCATGGCCAAACTCCAATGTACAAGAATTGTTTGACAGTTGCAACGCGTTTCGACTACATATTGCAGCCTTTGTCAAGTGATACTGACTTGCTTGCGATTTTCAGGAATGCCCTGGTTACCTATTGTTTGGTTACCCCGTCCTTAACTTTGCCCTCTGCCGAGATGGTGGAGCATGCTTCTAATAAGCTTCTCCCTCGCCACCTGTTTGTCTTTAATATACAGACTGGTTAAACACTCATTGCTTGAGTATTGTGTAAAGCTCCTGCTTGCAGTTCTCTTGCTGGCACTGTCTCTTTCCAGATCGTTCCTTCCTCCTATTCTGTATCCCGCACACCTGTCAGCAACCTGATTATCGTCTGCACCTGCCGTGGAACTACAAGTCCCAGACTGTACCTGAGTTCCCACTTGTCAGTGTACTTGCTGCCTTTAGCGTTCTCCCTGTTTCCCGCTACTGGACTCCAGCTATTACCACCAGTATCGTGACAGAATACTCAAGCTCTAAGAATGGAGTCCGCTGTGAATAAGGATGCACGTATGAAGCAGATGCAAGCCACGATGTCCGATATGCGTACTGAAGTTCAAGCTTACCAAACCAAACCAGAGGCTTTTGAAGGACAGTCTAATCACCAAGCCCAGGTCTATGGACAAGCAATTCAAGATCTACGCAATACCGTGCAGGCACTAACAGATCGGCTTGTTTTCCTGGAAAATCAGTCTCCTGCTTCAGCAGTCTCCCTACCTGCAGTAATGCCTAAGTTGCCACCATTTAGATTTGGCGGAGACCGCAACAAATTCCAGGGTTTCCTCAACCAGTGCCGACTATATTTCGACACAACTGCCACTCAGTTTCCTACGGACCGATCCAAGGTATCGTGCATCATTATGTTACTTACTCATAAAGCCATTGCTTGGGCTTATCCATTAATTGATGATCCCAATCGTGGCGCCACAGCCGAGTCTGCCTAACTAGTATTACGCCAGGGCCGACGGCCTGTAACCGAATATGCGATGGACTTTAAAAGATAGGCCGTTTATACTTATTGGAATAACGCAGCAAAATTATCATTTTTCAGAAAAGGACTATCCAACTCATTAAAAGATGAGCTTGACCGTGGTGAGACCCCAGTACAATTGGATGCGTTTATTAATTATTGCATTCAGATTGACATGCGACTATCCAAAAAGTGACAGGAGAGATGGGCTGCCTGGAATTATGACATTAATCAAGCTACCTCGCCGTCTGCTGTCATGCCCAGGGAGGCCAAAAAAAGAAGTCCCCGAGAACCTGGCACTAAACCTATGCAGATAGACTCCAAATTGAAATGGGAAAGTGCAGAGCGAAGGGAGCGTAGGTTCCGGGACAATTTGTGCCTTTACTGTGGAAAGTTGGATCATTTCCTCATCAACTGCCCCAGCCGCTCTCGGAAGTTAGTTGCAGCTCTGACAGATCTTGACTTCTCTGATGCAGACTCCACTATCTCAGAGCCAGAGACACCAGAGAAGACAGCTGTCCATTCCATCTCAGCAGTGGCCCCTCACCTTCATGGAGGAAATAAGGACTCTCATTGTTTTCTTCCAGTCAAGCTCCTAATAAACTCACTCACAGTGGATTTCTACCTCTGCTATGGTAGACTCGAGAGCTAGTGGCAATTTCATGGATCTATCTTTTGCTCGGAAACATAGGGTTAAATGTCACACAAAATCCTCACCTGTGGTTATGCAGACAGTTGATGGCTCCCCATTAAGCTCAGGGCCAGTGGATCAGGAAACAGTGCCACTTGAAATCCTCATAACTCCTTGTCACCATGAAGTACTCCCATTCCTATTAATTTCTTCTCCACATTTTCCTGTCATCTTGGGTCTACCATGGATGCAAGTGCAGAATCCAACCATTAACTGGGAAACTAAAGAAGTAATCTTTTCTTCTGGCAAAACTCCTCTGGTAGCTCCATCTGAACCAGGTTCAAATGTTTCCATTGACGATAACAAGGCAACAGGGTTACGTCCTGCATACAGTGACTTTACAGATGTTTGTGATAAACAAAATGCAGACAAGCTCCCCCCTCACCGCCCTTATGATTGTCCAATAGAATTACTCCCTGGTGCACCCATACCATTCGGACACATTTACCCTTTGGCAACCCCGGAATTACAGGCCCTCAAGGACTATATCGATGTAAATTTAGCCAAGGGATTTATACGTTCATCCTCCTCACCGGCGGGTGCACCCATATTCTTTGTAAAAAATAAAGGTGGCTCCTTAAGACCCTGCATAGATTACCGTGAGCTTAATAAAAGTACCATCAAGAATCGCTACCCACTACCCCTGATTCTAGAACTCCTAGAAAGAGTACGATATGCAACGATCTATACCAAATTAGACCTAAGAGGCGCATACAACTTAGGGGTACTTCTCACATAGCGAGATCGCTAGCGAGATCGCAGCTGAGTCACGGTTTTTGTGACGCACCAGTGACCTCATCAGCGATCTCGCTGTGTGTGACACTGAGCAGCGATCTGGCCCCTGCTGTGAAATCGCTGCTCGTTACACACAGCTCTGGTTCATTTTTTTGAACGTTGCTCTCCCGCTGTGAAGCACACCGCTGTGTGTGACAGCGAGAGAGCAACGATCTGAATGTTCAGGGAGCCGGCTTCTGGCAGCCTGCGGTAAGCTGTAACCAAGGTAAATATCGGGTAACCAAGCAAGCGCTTAGCTTGGTTACCCGATATTTACCTTGGTTACAGCGTCCACCGCTCTCAGGCTGCCAGCGCTGGCTCCCTGCACACGTAGCCAGACTACACATCGGGTAAGTAAGCAAAGCGCTGTGCTTATTTACCCGATGTGCACTCTGGCTACGAGTGCAGGGAGCCAGCGCTAAGCGGTGTGCGCTGGTAACCAAGGTAAATATCGGGTAACCAAGCTTCGTTACACGATATTTACCTTTGTTACCAAGCGCAGTATCGCTTCCACGCGTCGCTGCTGGCTGGGGGCTGATCACTTGTCGCTGGTGAGATCTGCCTGATTGACAGCTCACCAGCGACCATGTAGCGACGCACCAGCGATCCTGACCAGGTCAGATCGCTGGTGGGATCGCTGGAGCGTCGCTAAAGTGTGACGGTACCCTTAGTCCGCATAAGACCTGGGGATGAATGGAAGACTGCCTTCAGATCCTGTTACGGACATTTTGAGTATTTAGTGATGCCTTTTGGTCTTTGTAATGCTCCAGCCACCTTCCAACACCTCGTCAACGACATGTTTAGAGACATCCTGGACCAGTTTGTAATAATCTATCTCAATGACATCTTGATTTTCTCCAACTCAGTGGAAGAACACCAGCTGCATGTGGCACTTTTTCTGGAACGATTAAGACAGAATCGACTCTACATTAAGATCAAAAAATGTGAATTTCACCAAGATGAAATACAATTCCTTGGTTACATTATCTGCCCTCAAGGTCTATGCATGGACTCTAGTAAGATTAAGGAGATTCTGGACTGGCCGACTCCTAACAGCGTAAAACAAGTTCAACGCTTTATCGGCTTTGCTAATTTTTATAGACGCTTCATTAAAAACTTTTCGGAGATCATTGCTCCCATCACACAACTCACTAAGAAGGCAAATGTCTTTGCATGGTCCCCCGAAGCAGAGGAACCCTTTTCCAATTTAAAATCCAAGTGTACGACAGCCCCTGTGTTAATCCATCCCGACTCAGAACTTCCTTTCATTATGGAAGTCGATGCCTCTGATTGTGCTTTAGTAGCTGTTCTGTCCCAGAGGAAAGGAGATAAGTGTTTATTACATCCCTGTGCCTTCTTCTCCCAACTTTTATCTCCGGCAGAAAGAAAATATGATGTAGGGAATAAGGAATTGCCATCATTGCAGCTTTTAAAGAATGGAGACTAGAGATGAGCGGTGTTCGAAACGAACTGTTCGCCAATCTCAAATTCGACCTGTTTTAGGCGATGTTCGAGTCGTTCAATGAACGCGAACAATTAGCTTCAAATTCGATAGTTCGAGGTTATGTTCGATAACGGTTCGATCACCAAAAGCATAACTGGCTTTTCACAGTAATACTGTCATTCAATGTTAATAATAATATCCAAATCCAATGTATAGTGTGTGGGGGGGCGGGCTTTAGATCAGTGCTGCTGAAATCATTGCGATCTCCTTTTTTTTTTTCCTAACCGCATGTACAGTGGAGCGGTGCAGGCTGTCAGCCAATCACACACAGCAAAGTGCATTTTTTGCACACAAGCAAGGGCATGTGTATGTCACATGTCCTTGCCCTATAAGACCCGGACATTTTCCCCATCGCCGCCATTACCTCAGTGCTGCAGTTGTGTGTCAGTCACCGCTACTGCTGCTGTGGGCGCTATAAAGTGTAATAGAGAGATAGGTTTAGGAAGTAGGGACTAGTTGTAATTTCAGCCCTTTTCAGGGCTACGTTAGCGCAGTTCCTAGCGATTTTTGCCAGGCAGGTCTGTGCCAGTGCTGTGAAAGTGTTTTTCACAGCATCTGGCCAAATCTAGCTCAGGCAATCCTTTTGGGCAGGTAGTGTAGCACTGCTGTGAAGAAAGCTACACCACCTGTTTATCCAGTAGCCAATTTTTTACTGCAGCTAGCCCAGGCAATCCCTTGGGCATAGTAGCAGTGTCTGGTAGTCAGTGGTGTAGCCCAGCTGTAAAGTAAGCTACACGGCCTGTCTATCCAGTAGCCAATTTTTTTACAGCAGCTAGCCCAGGCAATACTTTGGGCATAGTACCACTGTTTGGCCGCTCAGCTTTGCTCGATTTCCATCCTAATTGTTTTTGCTTTTGCCAACAACTGTAGAGTTGCCAATTTGTTCACATACAAAATGAGTGTCAAAAGGCCAGATGCTGGTGGAAAGGGGAACAGGCGTGTTGGAAAGGGAAAAAACGTTTGTGTCCGTGGGGTAGGTGATAAAGCAACAGTAACCTCTGCTGAAGAAAGACCATCTTCCAGCCAAAGTAAGATGTCTACTTCTTTCCGTGGACAATCTGATATGATCACTTTCTTACGGACACGACCATCGCTACCAAAGGCATATGAGGCACAAAAAGAGCAGGTGCTTGAATGGATCTCAAGTGCTCTATCAAGTGGCCTCTCCTCCACCTCAACTTCCACATCCCAAATACTCCAGTCCTCTGAGTTGTCACCCCAATCGCACTTGCTTCCTAACAGCTCTCAAGTCTCCACCCACCCTGCTGAATATGGGGTAACAGATGGTTGAGTCTGCAGAGCTGTTCAGTCACACTGTAGCCTGGGAATCAGAGGTCTGCACTGATGCCCATAAGCTTTGTGAGTCGGATCCAGGCACAAATGAAGAAGGTTCTGAGCATAATGTAGACCCTCATTCCCAAACTGTAACTCCTCTCGGTGGAGACAATGAGGAACATGCTGATGAGACTCAGATACCCGATTGGAACGACAACTTTACTATTTGGTCAGGGTAGGAAGAGGTTGGCTCTGAGGACGAGGGGTGTGAGAACACACAGGGTGATGATGAGGTTGGAGATCCCACTTACTGTCAACCCACAGTCAGCCAGTCGATGAGGTCAGCAGAGAAGGTGGAGGAGGATGCTACTGACGACAAGGTTAGGTTGCGTCTTCCTGGACAGACACGGAGTACTAGAAGCGCACGTCAACAACTGCATCCTCAGCCACAACTCTGCCTCTGAGCAGAAGTCGTGGTGGCTCTGCAGGTCGCATGGGCTCTAAGCCTTTCCTAACCTTGGCCTTTTTTGACATCGCAAAGGATCACCCAACTCATGTCATCTGTAAGATTTGTCACCAATCTCTAAGTAGAGGCCAGAAACTCACTAGTTTGAGTACTTCGTCCATGAACCGTCACATTGATATGAAGCATAAGTCGCAGTGGGAAGCTCACTGTGCTACAATGCGGCCTAGCGGGGCAGGCCAACCACCATCTGCCCCATCAAGTGCATCCTCATGCTCTTCATCCTCTGTGACTGTGGGGACAGCAGTCACACATGCTTTTGGACGCAGACCTTCCACCTCTTCCACTTGTTTTGGAAGTGGAAACAGCTGCTGGTGTTAAGCTCTCTCCGACATTGAGAGCACCACCTTTGGATGAAGGCAACATTATATCTCCGCCTGCACCGTCTTCACAGACCAGCAGTTTGCCAGGGACACCCTACTCAATGCCGTCTCGGCACAGCAGCCAGCCCTCGGTCCCTCAGATGTGGACAAGTAAAAGACCATTTCCTCCTAGCCATGACAAAGCTAAGAGGTTGAATTTCACCATCTGCAAGCTGTTGGCTACGGAAATGCTGCCTTTCCACCTGGTGGACACAGAGGATTTTCGAGACCTTATGTCCATCGCAGTGCCCCAGTACCAGATGCCCAGTTGCCACTACTTCTCCAAGAAAGATGTACATGCGCTACACCAGCATGTCGCACACAACATCACCGCTTCCTTGAGAAACTCTGTGTGTGACAGGGTGCATTTCACCACAGATACTTGGACCAGTAAGCATGGACAGGGGCGTTACATGTCGCTGACTGGGCACTGGGTAACTATGGTGAGAGACGGAGAAGAGTCTGCTGTACAAGTTTTGCGTCCCCACGAGTTGTGCGTCAATCCTCTTATTGTAGAAGTTCCTCCACTGCTTCTGCCTCTTCAACCTCGTCTCGGTCCTCCACCTCCGCCCAAAGCCTGTCTGGTAAGGCCACCCACGTTGTAACTGCGCACAAGAAATCCCGTACACCTCCTTACTATGCTGGCAGCAGAGCTCAATGGCATCAGGCGGTCTTTACTTTCAAATGTCTGGGAAATGTGAGTCACACAGCTGAGGAGTTGTGGTCAGCTCTGGAGACCGAGTTTCATCAATGGTTGTCTGCACTCAACCTGCAGCCAGGGAAGGCCATGTGCAACAATGCTGCAAACCTGGGTGCGGCCCTTCGCCGGAGCAATGTGACACGTGCCTTGTATGGAATTTATAGAATAAGGGGGCACCTTTCCCCTATTGGGATCACCATCAGCAAAAATTGGGGAAAATTCAAACAAGAGAAAAAGAGTTGCTGTATATAGAGATCAACCAAAGCATTTTTGTTCAATTAAAAAAATTTAATTTTATTAGTACAAAATTTATGCATACATAGAATCCACACAAGACAGTGAAAGGGTTAAAAACCATTTAAAATATGTATAATCAACGAACACCCCAATACATGGTTCCATGTCAGGAACCTGACACCGAAATTTCGAATATCACTTATACTAGATGTACCATGCAATAATAAATCCAGGTAGGATGCAGAACATGAATGTCATCCGTTACTGCAATCATATACCCAGTTGTACTTAAAAGTATAGCATACTATCTGACACCACCATTGTTAAATACAATATAATAATTATAGACAACCAGCAGGACAAATGGAAATAAAAACCTTATATAAAGGAAAGGAAATCAGCGTACAACAGACACCGATTTAAGTATGGTAAAACACCAGCTATCCAAAGGCGTCCAAAATGAAACATCAGGTTACCTGCTAGAGGTCCAGATTTAAAGCAGTGCAAGGTCACAGGATCGGTGTAGGTATGGGGTGTTGCCCCACGCGTATCACCACAGAGAATGTGGCTTCGTCAAGGACCAAAAAATAAGTGATACCATCACCGATCGTAGTGCAATTTAGCCCCTGAGCTGAGCACTTACCAGCTGGGTCTAATCCTGCTGGAATGCCATGTGAGGCATTACATCAGAGTCCAGAAATAACCAGGTCAGTAAAGCAAGCTGAATTAGCACCTGTCCCCACACACATATACATACATACACAGAGCATGCGCGATGGTAAGAGATTGGTGATGGAAATGTTCACTTAAGCGGGCTTCACACGCTACGAGATCGCTACAGCGATCTCGTTGGGGTCACGTATTTTGTGACGCACATCCAGCCGCTGTAGCGATGCCGTTGCATGTGACGCCTATGAGCGATTTTGCATCGTTGCAAAAACGTGCAAAATCGCTCATCGGCGACATGGGGGTCCATTCTCAAATATCGTTACTGCAGCAGTAACGAAGTTGTTCCTCGTTCCTGCGGCAGCACACATCGCTCCGTGTGACACCGCAGGAACGAGGAAGCTCTCCTTACCTGCCTCCCAGCCACAATGCGGAAGCAAGGAGGTGGGCGGGATGTTCGTCCCGCTCATCTCTGCCCCTCCGCTTCTATTGGGCGGCGGTTCAGTGACACTGCAGTGATGCTGAACGAACCGTCCCCTTAGAAAGGAGATGGTTCGCCGGTCACAGCAACGTCGCAGGGAAGGTAAGTAGTGTGACGGGTCCGGGCGATGTTGTGCGACACAGGCAGCGATTTGCCCGTGTCGCACAACAGATGGGGGCGGGTACGCACGATGGCGATATCGGTACCGATATCGCAGTGTGTAAAGCGGCCTTTACTCAAATGAAATCGTACATGCCAAAGAAGTAGTAAATCAAATCTCATATATTTGCCCACCAAAATATAATGTTAACCAAGAGTGAATACATGTATTTTTGAAAGTGACTCAAGCCCTCAGTGGACTGCCAGTAGTATGCATGTCTGGTAACCTAGCAACACAGGTAAACAGGTAACGATCCATACATGCATTATCACGGCGAACCGATCAGCGCATATATATGTATCATTTTGGAAAATTCCTCATATCACAATATCAACAAGTAATCCCACCTAATAAGCATATAAGATGGACTAAAATATATGTAGAGAGTGATTTTGAACATGGTAGGGCAAGAATAATCATATTGTAAAAGTTAAATCAACCTGTAGATCAGATTCGGGTTGAAAAGCACAGGTTATCCAGGTACATCACATACATATCCCAATGTATTTGCCCAAAACTGATACCCTGTGGAGCAAGTTCAATATTCACACATGAAAGCAAATATAACTTTATAAGACCATTTTATCGACAGATTGCCGGCAATACATATATCTAAAAACCTGGTAGCGTAAATGCACAGATCTGTATCACAGCGTATACTGACACAATACATCGTACAAATCCTAGAGAACCAGCCCGCTTATACACTTATCAAATGAAAATTTCTTTATATTAAAGTATCTAAACCAAATACCCCCTTATGAATATATGAGAAACAACACTGAGCAAGTTTGTTCATGAAGAGAAATAACGACTGTAAAGCAAGTTCAATGTCCACCAGAAATAAATATATTGTTGTAAACTTATACTCGCAGCACATTGTCAGCAAAACAATATATCTGGTCACCTGGCAGCGTAAATATACAGATCAGAGTTAAACCACACACTGCCATACATCATACAATTCTTGAGGACCAGGCGTGCCTTGTATGGCTCACGTGTTGAACTTGGTTATCCAGCAATTTTTAACCCACTATCCAGGCCTAGATGGGCTTCTGCAAAGGGCATGGTCGCTATGTGCTCACTTCCGCCGTTCACACCCCGCAGCTCAACGACTTGCATCGTTCCAGAAGTCTTTCGGCCTGCCGGTTCACCGGCTGAAATGCGAAGTGCCGACACGCTGGAATTTGACTGCACATGTTGCAGTGACTGTGGCAGCACCGCTGAGCCCTGGTACAATACGTTATGACGTATAGCCTGGGCCAACAAGATCCAGAGGTGGGACAATCATGCTGCTGGAGTAGTCTCAGATCAAGGACCTATGCACCCTTCTGCACAGTTTTGAAATGGCGACGAAGATGTTTAGCGCTGACGATGCCATTATCAGCATGACTATTCCGGTCATCTACATGCTGGAGCACACTAAACAGTATTCAGAGTCAGGTGGTGGGGCAAGAGGAAGGGGAGGAAGTACAGGAGGAGTCCTATGCGGAAGGGATACAAAAGATCTCCAAGGTCCAGACGGTCAGCAGCACCAAGGCGGCAGGCATGGGACGATGGGGAAGAGGGATTAACAAGGGCGCATGGTAGCAGCCAAACTGTTGAGGAACGTGCAGGAGGCCACGAAGAAATGCAGGACGAACTGTCGATGGGCATGGAAGACTCAGCAGATGAGGGACACCTTGATCACATTTCTGTTGTGCGAGGTTGGGGGGAGAGGGCAGAGGAAGGAAGCATGAGTCTCACCTCGCCGCCACCAACACAACAAGGACTTGGTCCTGGATGCGCAAGACACATGTTATGTCCTGGTGGTGGATCCTCTGGGCCGTGCACCGGACTCCCCCAGTGAGGCAACCCGGAGCTAACCCCTGTACAGGTACTGTCCTGATCACCCCACCAGAGGGCCTAGATGCACGGTAGCCGGAGTACTAGTGGTGCAGGACCAGCGTTCTTCAGGAGACTGGTAGAAAGATGTCTCTGGGGCCACAGAGTTCCTGGAGGCAGTGCCGATGACGGAGATCAGGTTCTGGTGCCGGGTAGGAGCATCAGGCGGGATCTGGATCCTGCTGGACGTGAAGGCTGAGATCACCAGGTGAAGTCGGGGATCAGAGACGGGTTCCGGCTGAAGGAAGATGATGGGATTCACAGCCAACAGTCACCGGAAGAGTTCCTGGGTAATCCGTAGTTAGGACCGGGTTAAGGTGGCAGGGCTGGCTGCGAAAGAGACAGGGTTAACAGGAGACAAGGTACGAGGCGACCTGAACACCTAGCTAAAGTAACACGTTGATCAGGCGCCGCCAACATGGAAAGGGAAGTCTTATATACCCTGCACCTGTATCAGCCATATCCTGTTTCAGGAGTCCTGGGCCTATAAGACAAGGTGAGTGGGCACGGCCCCGCCCTATACACATGCATGAGCCTAGGGGCCAGAGGCAAACACAGGAGACCTGGGACAGGATGCAGGGGAGCACGAGCGGAAGCAGCATCCGCGATCGATGAGCACGTTGACCGGATCAGTGGGTAAGGAGCGGTGTTGTGACACTGAGACCGGATCAGTGGGTAAGAAGCAGTGCCGGTACACTGGGAGCGTGACAGTACCCCTACCTCACACCCTCCTCCCCGCAACCGGGACAAGAAGCCACGCAGAAGAGGGGCAGTAATGTACCTCCGGGGTATCCAGGATTGGGCTTTAGGACCGCAACCTACCCAATCAACAAGGAAGGATTGCTTACCCCGCACTCACTTCATGGCCACTATACCTCTTACCGTACACTCCCTGTCAGCAGCAACGGGAAGAGGAGGAGCACTGTCAGCAGAAGAGAGGGAACCAAGGACTACCGGCTCAGGTGTCCTGGTCCGGGCACAAGACGGACAAGTAGAGACAAAGGAGGCAACATCCTGACTGAGAGACGGCCACCAATGGGCCCGACCAATAGCACTCAGGGTCTCCTCTCGATCGGCGTGGGTGTATGATTCCAAAGAATGCCCCCACTGAAGAACATCGAGCCTGTCGGTCTCCGCGACGAAGGACTTCCCAGGAGGCATTTGTGCCAGGGTGGAGGTAGCCACCGTCACAACCTTACTGGGACCAACGCTGGACCGATTTGTCTGTTCTTCTTGTTCTTCCGGCATAAAGGACTCCGGTGACTGAGGAACGGGCTGTAGACAGTTGTCATGGCACAACGGGCCCCAACGAGTGATCGCTCCAGAGCGCCAACTAACGCCGGGTTCATGGAGTCGTAACCAGGGCAGACCCAGCAGGATTGCGTGAGCCATCTTCGGGAGAACATATAAAGCAATCTTTTCATTATGTTGAGCTCCAACACGGAGTTCCACGGGTTTGGTACTAAACAAAACGGGTTTGGATAAGGGTTTTCCGTTCACGGAGGTGAGCCTGAGGGGCGTAGCAAGCGGGGTGTTAGGTATCCGATATCGGTTCACTGTAGCCTGTTGGATGAAATTGCCCGCTGCTCCCGAATCAATGTGAGCCTCTGCCGGGAACCGGGTCTTCTTCGTCGTCACCTGGACAGTCTGTCTAACTGAGACTGAGGGGGTTCCAGTACCTAGGGTGGCAACTCCAACCAACCTTAGGCCTTGGGGTCTCCCTGGTCTCTCAGGGTAAGAGCGAAGCAGGTGTGTACTGCTTCCACAGTAGAAGCACAGACCCAGGGCGAGCCGCTCTGCTCGGCGTTGCTTTGCTAGTCCCAGATGGTCTATTTCCATAGGTTCGGGAGTAGAATCGCAGGATGGCAGTGGCGGGGGAACGGTGGACCTTTGCGGAGTGGAGATGTGACGGGTTGGTCGCCTCTCCTGGGATACTTCCTTGGATCGTACCTGAAAACGAAGATCGATCCGGGTTGCTAGAGAGACTAGAGCATCCAAAGTACGAGAACATCACGACCGACTAATTCATCCTTGATGCAGCCGGAAAGGCCCTCCCAAAAGGCTGCCTTCAATGCCTCGTTGTTCCATCCTGACTCAGAGGCAAGCGTACAGAACTGGATGGCGTACTGACCAACCGTTAGGGTTCCTTGGCGTAGCCGGAGGAGCGCAGAGGTAACCGCGGTGGTGCGTCCTAGTTCATCGAAAGTGCTACGGAAGGCCTGAAGGAATTCCAGGATGTCGGTAGTCACTGGGTCCTCATTCTCCCACAAAGAATTTATCCAGGCCAATGCTTCGCCTTCCAGGTGGGACATCAGAAAGACCACCTTTGCTCGATCAGAGACAAAGAGGTGTGGAAGCAACTCGAAATGTGGGGAACATTGATTCAGAAAACCTCTACATGTCTTGGGGTCCCCAGCATAACGAGGCGGAGCAGCTAGGTGGAGTTGCGACGCCGAGGAGGGAACAGATGCGGCTGTAGTCGCGGTTGGTTGCGTCGATGAGGATGTGGCTGTGGTCTGTAATGTGTACAAACGGTGGTCCACAGACGTCAAGAAATTCAGTATGCGGGTTAGGGTCTCATGCTGTCGCACCAGTTCCTGGCGCAGTTCAGCTAGTTCAGACGTTTGTGCTCCGGTGGAATCCATGGCCTGATCAATCTGTTATGTCCTGGTGGTGGATCCTCTGGGCCGTGCACCAGCCTCCCCCAGGGAGGCAACCCGGAGCTAACCCCTGTACAGGGACTGTCCTGATCACCCCACCAGAGGACTTAGATGCACGGTAGCCGGAGTACTAGTGGTGCAGGACCAGCGTTCTTCAGGAGACTGGTAGAAAGATGTCTCTGGGGCCACAGAGTTCCTGGAGGCAGTGCCGATGACGGAGATCAGGTTCTGGTGCCGGGTAGGAGCATCAGGCGGGATCTGGGTCCTGCTGGACGTGAAGGCTGAGATCACCAGGTGAAGTCGGGGATCGGAGACGGGTTCCGGCTGAAGGAAGATGATGGGATTCACAGCCAACAGTCACCGGAAGAGTTCCTGGGTAATCAGTAGTTAGGACCGGGTTAAGGTGGCAGGGCTGGCTGCGAAAGAGACAGGGTTAACAGGAGACAAGGTACGAGGGGACCTGAACACCTAGCTAAAGTAATACGTTGATCAGGCGCCGCCCACATGGAAAGGGAAGTCTTATATACCCTGCACCTGTATCAGCCATATCCAGTTTCAGGAGTGCTGGGCCTATAAAACAAGGTGAGTGGGCGCGGTCCCGCCCTATACACATGCATAAGCCTAGGGGCCAGAGGCAAACACAGGAGACCGGGGACAGGACGCAGGGGAGCACGAGCGGGAGCAGCGGCCGCGATCGGGGAGCACGTGGACCGGATCAGTAGGTAAGGAGTGGTGTCGTGACACCGAGACCGGATCAGCGGGTAAGAAGCGGTGCTGGTACACCGGGAGCGTGACAACACATGAGCGCCTTCTTGCTGCAATACCTACAACATGACCCTCGGATTGTCAGAATTCGAAGTAATGCTGACTACTGGGTTGCCACACTCTTAGATCTCCAGTACAAGAGAAAATTTGGCAAAATAATTCCTGCCACTGAAAGGGACGCACGTATGCAGGAGTATCAGCAGAAGCTGTTACAGAATCTTAGATCGGCTTTTCCACTAAACACCAGTGGTGCACAGAGTGAATCTCACAGTAGTATCTCCAAGTGAACATCGATGCCATGACTGTGCAACTGGAGCCTTGCTCATTTTGGGCTTCCAATCTGGAAAATGGCCTGAGCTCGCCACTTGCGCCTTGGATATCTTGACGTGTCCCGCAGCCTGCGTTCTCTCGGAACGTGTCTTCAGTGCTGCTGGTGGTGTGCTGACAAATAAGCGCATGCGTCTGTCCAGTGACAATGTGGACAGACTAACGTTCATCAAGATGAACAAGTCATGGATCCACAAGGACTTTTCTACCCCTGTGTCATCCTGGGGAGACTAAAGGCTTGTGGATTTTTGAATGTGCTTCATGAAAATAAGCATATTAAGTTTGCAACTGTGGGACAAGTGATGCCACTTAAGTGGTGACTGTGTCCAAATATTTGGAAAAAATGGAGACTCTTGTTTGAGTCCCCTTGCTGTGTTTTATATGATTTTAGAAGGGCATGACATCCCTATATCTATGTCTCCTCCTCCTTTTACTCGTCCACCTCTTTTCTTTTCACATGAGTTTATGTACTTGTCACTTTTCCATGTGTTCGTTGTGTCTTCTGAGTAGTTTGTCACCTTTTGGACACCTTAGAAGGTGTTTTCTATATGTTTGTACGTGTTTGTGTTTGCCTGCCATTGTTTTCAATGGTGTTCGACTGTGTTCGAAAGTGTTCGACGAACCGAACACGAACACTAGGGTGGTGGCTCATCTCTAATGGAGACACCTTCTTCAGGGGGCAGCACAACAAATTACAGTATTAACTGATCACTGAAACTTGGAATTTATTAGATCAGCTAAATGTCTGTCCCCCCGTCAAGCACGTTAGAGCCTGTTTCTTAATCAGTTCAACTTCATTGTATCATATAGGCCGGGTTCCCGTAAAAGTAAAGTTCCTGCTTTATCCAGAATATATGCTAATGACTGTCACTTCAAGTCCTCCCAAGCCCATTTTACCGCAATCCAAGTTTGTGGGTTTAGTCCATAATAGGGATTTATTAGAAGAAATACGAGAGGCCTATGATTCTGACTCTTTCTTATCTCAACCATCTGGCAATGTCCATTTAGTGTTCAAAAACAAGGTCTAGACCCATGGGCAACAATTATATATACCGAAAACAATGAGATTGAAGATCTTACAATTGGTGCATGACTCAAAAATGGCAGGTCATAGAGGTGTACATAAGACCCAAGAATTATTGTCTCGTTTCTTTTGGTGGCTCAATTATCAAAAAGATGTGAGCGGATATGTTACATCCTGTGACATTTGTGCCAGATGCAAGACACCTTGGGCCTCACCCACAGGGTTGTTACAACCCTTACCAGTCCCTTCTCGCCCCTTGGGGTCTGTTTACATGGACTTTATTGTTGATCTACCTTCCTCGAAATGAAAAAATACATTCCTGGTAGGGGTTGATCGACTCACTAAAGCTGCGCATTTTATTCCAAGTACCGGTTTACCATCTGCTAAGGCCACAGCAGATTTAGTAATTAACAATGTATTCCGTCTCCATGGGGTTCCTGATGAAGTGATCTCAGATCATGGAATTCAATTTACATCAAAATTCTGGCAGAGCTTCTGCAAAGCTCTTGATATCACGGTTAACTTGTCGACTGCTTTCCACCCACAGTCCAACGGACAGACTGAACGCACCAACCAATCCTTACAACAGTACCTCCGGTGCTATATCTGCCATTTACAAGACGACTGGATCGACCTACTTCCAGTTGCTGAATTTTTCTATAATAACACCCAGAGTGCGTCGACCAAACAAACTCCTTTCTTCGCGAACCTTGGGTATCATCCACATATCCTCCATAGATTACTTGTCACTCCGTCGACTCCATCTGTGGAGGTACGAATCTCTGCTTTGCAACAAAATCTGGAGTTACTCAAGAAAACATTGCAGACGGCTCAAGACACAAATAAGAAGGCTCTGGGGAGATAAGGTATGCACACCAGTGACTATGTAAGGGGAATACATGAAATAGCAGAAACTGCTATGTAAATACTGACTTGAAAAATCCAATAGCTATATGCAAGAGTGAATATGTGAAAAATGGAATCTGCATTACTGCCATGAACATATGAATCACGAGAAATTTAGCTACTGAATTGATCAATGCAATAGAGCCCCAACACTACGCCAAAGTATTTCTCTACGTTGGGGTCCCTAGCTTGTGTGTGTCCTCTCATGCAGTTAAAAAACCTACCGTGTATGGGAAGCTGAGACCCAGGCTATTTATGCGTATGATATGGATTGGCAATAGGTGTGGTTGGGGAGGGTTCACAAACGAAAAAATACTAACAAATAGGAATAACGTTTGGAACACCATTCTAAGTCCGAACTGGGTGCAAAAACCTAAAAAAACATCACTATGGGGAGATAAGGTATGCACACCAGTGACTATGTAAGGGGAATACATGAAATAGCAGAAACTGCTGTGTGAATACTGACTTGAAAAATCCAATAGCTATATGCAAGAGTGAATATGTGAAAAATGGAATCTGCATTACTGCCATGAACATATGAATCAAGAGAAATTTAGCTACTGAATTGATCAATGCAATAGAGCCCCAACACTACGCCAAAGTATTTCTCTACGTTGGGGTCCCTAGCTTGTGTGTGTCCTCTCATGCAGTTAAAAAACCTACCGTGTATGGGAAGCTGAGACCCAGGCTATTTATGCGTATGATATGGATTGGCAATAGGTGTGGTTGGGGAGGGTTCACAAACGAAAAAATACTAACAAATAGGAATAACGTTTGGAACACCATTCTAAGTCCGAACTGGGTGCAAAAACCTAAAAAAACATCACTATGGGGAGATAAGGTATGCACACCAGTGACTATGTAAGGGGAATACATGAAATAGCAGAAACTGCTGTGTGAATACTGACTTGAAAAATCCAATAGCTATATGCAAGAGTGAATATGTGAAAAATGGAATCTGCATTACTGCCATGAACATATGAATCAAGAGAAATTTAGCTACTGAATTGATCAATGCAATAGAGCCCCAACACTACGCCAAAGTATTTCTCTACGTTGGGGTCCCTAGCTTGTGTGTGTCCTCTCATGCAGTTAAAAAACCTACCGTGTATGGGAAGCTGAGACCCAGGCTATTTATGCGTATGATATGGATTGGCAATAGGTGTGGTTGGGGAGGGTTCACAAACGAAAAAATACTAACAAATAGGAATAACGTTTGGAACACCATTCTAAGTCCGAACTGGGTGCAAAAACCTAAAAAAAATCACTATGGGGAGATAAGGAATGCACACCAGTGACTATGTAAGGGGAATACATGAAATAGCAGAAACTGCTGTGTGAATACTGACTTGAAAAATCCAATAGCTATATGCAAGAGTGAATATGTGAAAAATGGAATCTGCATTACTGCCATGAACATATGAATCAAGAGAAATTTAGCTACTGAATTGATCAATGCAATAGAGCCCCAACACTACGCCAAAGTATTTCTCTACGTTGGGGTCCCTAGCTTGTGTGTGTCCTCTCATGCAGTTAAAAAACCTACCGTGTATGGGAAGCTGAGACCCAGGCTATTTATGCGTATGATATGGATTGGCAATAGGTGTGGTTGGGGAGGGTTCACAAACGAAAAAATACTAACAAATAGGAATAACGTTTGGAACACCATTCTAAGTCCGAACTGGGTGCAAAAACCTAAAAAAACATCACTATGGGGAGATAAGGTATGCACACCAGTGACTATGTAAGGGGAATACATGAAATAGCAGAAACTGCTGTGTGAATACTGACTTGAAAAATCCAATAGCTATATGCAAGAGTGAATATGTGAAAAATGGAATCTGCATTACTGCCATGAACATATGAATCAAGAGAAATTTAGCTACTGAATTGATCAATGCAATAGAGCCCCAACACTACGCCAAAGTATTTCTCTACGTTGGGGCCCCTAGCTTGTGTGTGTCCTCTCATGCAGTTAAAAAACCTACCGTGTATGGGAAGCTGAGACCCAGGCTATTTATGCGTATGATATCGATTGGCAATAGGTGTGGTTGGGGAGGGTTCACAAACGAAAAAATACTAACAAATAGGAATAACGTTTGGAACACCATTCTAAGTCCGAACTGGGTGCAAAAACCTAAAAAAACATCACTATGGGGAGATAAGGAATGCACACCAGTGACTATGTAAGGGGAATACATGAAATAGCAGAAACTGCTGTGTGAATACTGACTTGAAAAATCCAATAGCTATATGCAAGAGTGAATATGTGAAAAATGGAATCTGCATTACTGCCATGAACATATGAATCAAGAGAAATTTAGCTACTGAATTGATCAATGCAATAGAGCCCCAACACTACGCCAAAGTATTTCTCTACGTTGGGGTCCCTAGCTTGTGTGTGTCCTCTCATGCAGTTAAAAAACCTACCGTGTATGGGAAGCTGAGACCCAGGCTATTTATGCGTATGATTTATGCGTATGATGTAAGTATAGGTTTACTTTTATCCAAGGGGTAAAAAAAATCTATCCAAAGTTTGTCCAAAAAAAGTGGAACACTTTTTGCGCCATTTTCCACTACCCTTAGCGTTCTCATTTTTAGAGATCTATGGCTCAGAGATGGCTTATTTTCTGCATCTTGAGATGACATTTTAATGATACCATTTTTGCGCAGATGATATGTTATAGTCCAAAAATGTCCGTACGGGATGTGGATATGTACCGGAAGGGACCGGGCACAAACGCCAACCAGAGACAGCAGACAAAGTCCAGAACCAGCGAGGGCACAGCTTGATGAGACCAGGTGGAGTCCAGGGCCGGTGTCAGGTGATTCACCAGGATCCAAATAACAGCCAGGTAATGAGAGCAGCGGGGCAGGAGTAGACAGGAAGCAGTATACTCAAGCAACTAGACTAAGCTTAGATTATATGCCATATGGAGATCCAATTTAGTAAATATTTTGAGCTGTCGTACTCTCTCCAATAGTTCGAGAATCAACGGCAACGGATACCGGCTCCGGATGGTTATCTTATTAAGTTACCGGTAGTCGATACAAGGTCGCAGAGTCCCCTCTTTCTTCTTCACGAAAAAGATGGGTGCACCCGCTGGTGAGGTAGAAGGTCGAATAAATCCCTTGGTTAGGTTTTCATCGATATAATCTTTCAGTGCTTGTAACTCTTGGGCCGCCAACGGGTAGACATGACCAAATGGGATTTCTGCCCCTGGAAGTAATTCTATGGGACAATCATACGGTCTATGCGGGGGAAGCCGATCTGCTTTTTTTTTGTCACATATATCTGCGAATTCATTATAAACCGGGGGTAGAACAGGTACCTGTACAGTGCCCTCCGCATTCTGTGTTACTGGAACCGGTACAGTTGGACTAATGGTCGGACCACTCTGGGGTGGGAAGGATATTTCTTTAGTCTCCCAATCGATGACTGGATTTGTAGACTGCAGCCAAGGAAGTCGTAAAATTAATCAAAAAATGGGGAGAAGAAATCAACATGAAAACAAGGGTCTCCTGCTGACCTGGTTTCATCACACATTCAAGGGGTACTGTCTCCCGATCAACTGGTCCGGAAACTAATGGAGAACCGTCTACCTTCTCCATGGTAACCGGTGAGGATCTTTGTTGAGTCTGGATACCGTGTTTCCTGGCAAAAGAAAAGACCATGAAATTTCCCCCTGCCCCAGTGTCTATCATAGCAGATGTAGGAATTAACTGTCCCTCCCACCGAATCTGAATGGGAAGCGAGCAATGGGTGTACTTCCCTTCCGGGTCCTTAGGTGAAGTTGACATTAAAGTTGAGGGAAATACCGCATCCAGGTGTATACTTGTTTCAGAGATGTTGGACTCTGCGTCCGTGTTGTCCCACTCTGCCACTGCTGCCAGTACCTTATTCGTGCGATTGGGACGTTTTGGGCAGTCAATCAGAAAATGGTCCGATTGACCACAATAGAAACACAAACGCTCACGGAGCCGATGTTCACGACTTTCGTTGGTCTCTCGCCTTTGCAGAGAGTCCACTTGCAAAGGAACATCCTCGGCCTCCCGTGGCATCTTGTGAGCGGATTCCCTAGAAGGAAAAGCAAAGTTGGTTACCCGGTTTTCAGCTGCCCACTTTTCCTGTCTGCGTTCCGTCAAGCGGGTATCGATACGCACACAGTGTCGGAGAAACAGTTCAAAATCCCGTGGAGATTCGGCACGAGCTAACTCGTCCTTGATGGTACCGGACAGACCCTTTCTGAAAACTGAAAATAGCGCATTATTTCCCCAGTCGGTGTCTACCACTAACCTTTTGAACTTGGTGGGGTATTCAATGACAGACCGCTTTCCCTGACGTAAGGAAACAAAACAATCACTGATCTCGGGGAGACCAGCCAGAGAAAACACTGCCGGCAGCCAGTGAGGGAGCTCAAGACAGTGAAATCCTAGGTACATTGCCCCCCTCGCTGGCTGCCGGCAGTGTTTTCTCTGGCTGGTCTCCCCGAGATCAGTGATTGTTTTGTTTTGTTGGTCTACTAGGCATTGCTCCCACCCGGCCAGAATCCTACTCCACACTGATGAGGGGCAATACCACGAAACGGCTGTCTGTGGATGGATACCTGACCTTGGTATTTCCCTTGTCATATCTTTAAACTTGTCAAAAAGTTGGATATTGAGTAAAAGGGCCACTTAATATGATGGTTATGGTGATCTCCTAAAAAGAGTCAACCCTTGGCTGGGCCCTTCCCGGAGGGATATCTGGCTGGTTTCTGTGTTGAGACTCCTAACAGAGGCTCCACGGACCTTTTTGATTTGCATATTTCCCAGGGGGCAATGTACCTAGGATTTCACTGTCTTGAGCGCCCTCGCTGGCTGCCGGCAGTGTTTTCTCTGGCTGGTCTCCCCGAGATCAGTGATTGTTTTGTTTTGTTGGTCTACTAGGCATTGCTCCCACCCGGCCAGAATCCTACTCCACACTGCTGAGGGGCAATACCCCGAAACGGCTGTCTGTGGATGGATACCTGGCCTTGGTATTTCCCTTGTCATATCTTTAAACTTGTCAAAAAGTTGGATATTGACTAAAAGGGCCACTTAATATGGTGGTTATGGTGGTCTCCTAAAAAGAGTCACCCCTTGGCTGGGCCCTTCCCGGAGGGATATTTGGCTGGTTTCTGTGTTGAGACTCCTAACAGAGGCTCCACGGACCTTTTTGATTTGCATATTTCCCAGGGGGCAATGTACCTAGGATTTCAATGTCTTGAGCACCCTCGCTGGCTGCCGGCAGTGTTTTCTCTGGCTGTTCTCCCCGAGATCAGTGATTGTTTTGTTTTGTTGGTCTACTAGGCATTGCTCCCACCCGGCCAGAATCCTACTCCACACTGATGAGTGGCAATACCCCGAAACGGCTGTCTGTGGATGGATACCTGGCCTTGGTATTTCCCTAGTCATATCTTTAAACTTGTCAAAAAGTTGGATATTGACTAAAAGGGCCACTTAATATGGTGATTATGGTGGTCTCCTAAATAGAGTCACCCCTTGGCTGGGCCCTTCCCGGAGGGATATTTGGCTGGTTTCTGTGTTGAGACTCCTAACTAGAGTTGAGCGCGGTTCGAGGTTCTCCAGTTCGCGGCTCGAGTGATTTTGGGGGCTGATCGAACTAGAACTCGAGCTTTTTGCTAAAGCTCGATAGTTCTAGATACGTTCGAGAACGGTTCTAGCAGCAAAAAGACAAGCTAATTACTAGCTGGCTTTCCGCTGTAATAGTGTAAGTCACTCTGTGACTCACACTATTATGAAATTTCAGTGTATAGTGTGCGTGAACAGCGCATTCAGATCACTGCTGTATGGATAATGGCGATCGCCAGTTTTTTTTTTTTCCTTGTCTTCCTTCCCTAAGCGCGCGCGTGTAGTGGGGCGGGCCAGCATGTCAGCCAATCCCAGACACACACACAGCTAAGTGGACTTTTAGCCAGAGAAGCAACGGCATGTGTGATAGGATGTCCATGTCACATGTCCCTGCATTATAAAAACGGACATTTTCCTCCAGCACGCAATTATCTGCCTTCTGCGTCTTGGTGTCAGTCACCGCTGGCGTAGCTCCTGTCTCCGATACTGCTGTGTACGCTCTATACACAGCGCTATACAGAATAGGGATAGAAGTTTCTATTAGTCCTTTTAAGGGCTAATACCGGCAGGGTCAGAGCCATAGGTGACAGTCAGGTCCGTGAAAACAGATTTTAACAGCTACACAAGATGACAGCGTCTGTGTAGCTAAGGTCAGGGATTTCCTCGCTGCATTTCCCCATTAGGAGGGATAGAAAGGCAGGCTTCCTTTCCTCTACCCAGACCCACAACCCTGCCACTGTACCCTCCTGCCCTTTGCACACTCAAGCTCATTGTTACTAAGCCATTATACTAGCAAACACTGAGTAAACTTAGTGGCATCCTAAAAGTGGCTGTTGGACTTCCATTAGTGTCCCACTGGTGCAAATCTATGTGCAGCACCTCTGCATTGCACACTCAAACTCATTGTTACTAAGCCATTATACTAGCAAACACTGAGTAAACGTAGTGGCATCCTAAAAGTGGCTGTTGGACTTCCATTAGTGTCCCACTGGTGCAAATCTATGTGCAGCACCTCTGCATTGCACACTCAAACTCATTGTTACTAAGCCATTATACTAGCAAACACTGAGTAAACTTAGTGGCATCCTGAAAGTGGCTATTGGACTTCCATTAGTGTCCCACTGGTGCAAGTCTATGTGCAGCACCTCTGCATTGCACACTCAAACTCATTGTTACTAAGCCATTATACTAGCAAACACTGAGTAAACTTAGTGGCATCCTAAACGTGGCTGTTGGACTTCTGTATTGTCCCACTAGTGCAAAGATATTTGCAGCACGTCTGCCTGCATTGCACAATCAAACTCATTGTTACTAAGCCATTATACTAGCAACCACTGAGTAAACTTAGTGGCATCCTAAAAGTGGCTGTTGGACTTCCATTAGTGTCCCACTGGTGCAAATCTATGTGCAGCACCTCTGCATTGCACACTCAAACTCATTGTTACTAAGCCATTATACTAGCAAACACTGAGTAAACTTAGTGGCATCCTAAAAGTGGCTGTTGGACTTCCATTAGTGTCCCACTGGTGCAAATCTATGTGCAGCACCTCTGCATTGCACACTCAAACTCATTGTTACTAAGCCATTATACTAACAAACACTGAGTAAACTTAGTGGCATCCTAAAAGTGGCTGTTGGACTTCCATTAGTGTCCCACTGGTGCAAATCTATGTGCAGCACCTCTGCATTGCACACTCAAACTCATTGTTACTAAGCCATTATACTAGCAAATACTGAGTAAACTTAGTGGGATCCTAAACGTGGCTGTTGGACTTCTGTATTGTCCCACTAGTGCAAAGATATTTGCAGCACGTCTGCCTGCATTGCACAATCAAACTCATTGTTACTAAGCCATTATACTAACAAACACTGAGTAAACTTAGTGGCATCCTAAAAGTGGCTGTTGGACTTCCATTAGTGTCCCACTGGTGCAAATCTATGTGCAGCACCTCTGCATTGCACACTCAAACTCATTGTTACTAAGCCATTATACTAGCAAACACTGAGTAAACTTAGTGGCATCCTAAAAGTGGCTGTTGGACTTCCATTAGTGTCCCACTGGTGCAAATCTATGTGCAGCACCTCTGCATTTCACACTCAAACTCATTGTTACTAAGCCATTATACTAGCAAACACTGAGTAAACTTAGTGGCATCCTAAACGTGGCTGTTGGACTTCTGTATTGTCCCACTAGTGCAAAGATATTTGCAGCACGTCTGCATGCATTGCACACTCAAACTCATTGTTACTAAGCCATTATACTAGCAACCACTGAGTAAACGTAGTGGCATTCTAAAAGTGGCTGTTGGACTTCCATTAGTGTCCCACTAGTGCAAATCTATGTGCAGCACCTCTGCATTGCACACTCAAACTCATTGTTACTAAGCCATTATACTAGCAAACACTGAGTAAACTTAGTGGCATCCTAAAAGTGGCTGTTGGACTTCCATTAGTGTCCCACTGGTGCAAATCTATGTGCAGCACCTCTGCATTGCACACTCAAACTCATTGTTACTAAGCCATTATACTAACATACACTGAGTAAACTTAGTGGCATCCTAAAAGTGGCTGTTGGACTTCCATTAGTGTCCCACTGGTGCAAATCTATGTGCAGCCCCTCTGCATTGCACACTCAAACTCATTGTTACTAAGCCATTATACTAGCAAACACTGAGTAAACTTAGTGGCATCCTGAAAGTGGCTGTTGGACTTCCATTAGTGTCCCACTGGTGCAAATCTATGTGCAGCACCTCTGCATTGCACACTCAAACTCATTGTTACTAAGCCATTATACTAGCAACCACTGAGTAAACTTAGTGGCATCCTAAAAGTGGCTGTTGGACTTCCATTAGTGTCCCACTGGTGCAAATCTATGTGCAGCACCTCTGCATTGCACACTCAAACTAATTGTTACTAAGCCATTATACTAGCAAACATTGAGTAAACTTAGTGGCATCCTAAAAGTGGCTGTTGGACTTCCATTAGTGTCCCACTGGTGCAAATCTATGTGCAGCACCTCTGCATTGCACACTCAAACTCATTGTTACTAAGCCATTATACTAGCAAACACTGAGTAAACTTAGTGGCATCCTAAAAGTGGCTGTTGGACTTCCATTAGTGTCCCACTGGTGCAAATCTATGTGGAGCAGCTCTGCATTGCACACTCAAACTCATTGTTACTAAGCCATTATACTAGTAAACACTGAGTAAACTTAGTGGCATCCTAAAAGTGGCTGTTGGACTTCCATTAGTGTCCCACTGGTGCAAATCTATGTGCAGCAGCTCTGCATTGCACACTCAAACTCATTGTTACTAAGCCATTATACTAGCAAACACTGAGGAAACTTAGTGGTATCCTAAAAGTGGCTGTTGGACTTCTGTATTGTCCCACTAGTGCAAAGATATTTGCAGCACGTCTGCCTGCATTGCACACTCAAACTCATTGTTACTAAGCCATTATACTAGCAAACACTGAGGAAACTTAGTGGCATCCTAAACGTGGCTGTTGTACTTCTGTATTGTCCCACTAGTGCAAAGATATTTGCAGCACGTCTGCCTGCATTGCACACTCAAACTCATTGTTACTAAGCCATTATACTAGCAAACACTGAGTAAACTTAGAGGCATCCTAAAAGTGGCTGTTGGACTTCTGTATTGTCCCACTAGTGCAAAGATATTTGCAGCACGTCTGCCTGCATTGCACACTCAAACTCATTGTTACTAAGCCATTATACTAGCAAACTATGCTGCCAGTTTAAGGGCCGTAGTTGCATTGTCAGGGATAATTATTGTTGTTTATTCTGTTGTTAATAAAGCTAGACCTCCGCTGAAATCTACACCACCTCTCAATTTTTACTACCACATTTTAAGTGCACAATATTGTCGCAGTCAAAATGAGTGGCAAAATGACAGATGCTGGTGGAAAGGGGAAGAGGCGTGTTGGAAAAGGAAAAAAGGGTTTGTCCGTGGGGAAGGTGTCAAAGGTCCATTAAGATCTGCTGAAGATAGACCATCTTCCAGCAAAAGTAAGATGTCTACTATTTACCGTGGATAATCCGATGTGCTCCCTTTTTTACGGACACGAACAACTGGAACAAAGGTAGATGATGGCCAAAAAAGGAAAATGCTTGAATGGATCTCAAGTGGTCCAACAAGTGCCCTCTCCGCCACCTCAACTTCCGCATCCAAAAAACACCAGTCCTCTGAGTTGTCATCCCAATCAAACTTGCTTTCTCCCAGCTCTGAAGTCTCCATCCGCCCTGCACAGTATGGTGGAACTGAGATGGCTGAGTCTGCAGATCTGTTCAGTCACACTATAGCCTGGGAATCAGAGGTCTGCTCCCAAGCTACAGTGAGTACAGTGATGCCCAGAACATTTGTGACTCTGATTCAGGCTGTGAGGACCAAGTTTCTGAGCATAATGTGTACCCTTTTTCACAAACTGTAACACCTGTTGTTATAGACAATGAGGAACATACTGATGACGATGAGACGCAGATACCAGATTGGGATGACAACTTAAATATTCGGTCAGGGCAAGAAGAGGCTCGGTCTGAGGGTGAGGGGAGTGCAAACACAACAATTGATGATGAAGTTCTAGATCCCACCTACTGTCAACCCACAGTCAGGCCCTCGAGGAGGTCAACAGAGACGGTGGAGGAGGATGCAACTGACGACGAAGTTACCTTGCGCCTTCCTGGACAGAGTCGGAGTACTGGTAGCATGTCTACAACTGCATCCTCAGCCACCACTGTGCCTCTGAGCACTAGTCGGAGTGGATCAGCAGGTCGCATGCCCTCTAAGCCTTGCCTAGCCTGGTCCTTTTTTAACATAGCAAAAGATCGCCCAAATTATGTGATCTGTAAAATTTGTCGTGATTCTGTTAGTAGAGGGCAAAACCTCAGCAGTTTGACAACTTCTTCCATGAATCGTCACATGAATAAATATCATATGTCCCAGTGGGAAGCTCACCGTGCTGCAATGCGGCCTAGCAGAGCGAACCATCCACCGCCTGCCCCTTCCAGTGCATCCGCGCGCTCTTCATCTTCTAGGACTGTGAGGACAGCTGTCACACCTGGTTTTCCACGCACAACTTCCACCACTGTAACCGCAACAGGCAGTTTGCTTGGTTGGTCGTCAGTTGGTTTGGAAGGGGAAACAAGTGCGTGTACAGCTCTCTCAGACATCGATAGCACCAACGTTGGATGAAGGTGCCTGCACTTTCCTCCCAAACCTGCATTTTTCCAGGGACACCCTACTCAACACCGTCTACACACAGCAGCCAGATCTCTGTCCCTCAGATGTGGACAAATAAAAGGCCATTTCCTGCGACCCATGACAAAGCTAAGAGGTTGACTTTATCCCTCTGTAAGCTCTTGGCTACCGAAATGCTGCCTTTCCGCTTGGTGGACACACAGGATTTTAGAGACCTTATGTCTGTCGCTGTGCCCCAGTACCAGATGCCCAGTCGCCACTATATCTCTAAAAAAGGTGTGCCCGCGCTACACCAGCATGTCGCACACAACATCACCGCTTCCTTGAGAAACTCTGTGTGTGAACGGGTGCATTTCACCACCGATACTTGGACCAGTAAGCATGGACAGGGACGTTACATGTCGCTGACTGGGCACTGGGTAACTATGGTGATAGATGGTGAAGGGTCTGCTGCACAAGTCTTGCCGTCCCCACGACTTGTGTGTCAATCCTCTGTCTGTCCAAGTTCCGCCACTGCTTCTGCCTCCTCCAGCTCATCTGGGTCCTCCACCTCCGCCCCAAGCCTGCCTGGTCAGGCCACCAGCGTTCTCACTGCGCAGAAGGAATCACGCACCCCTCATTACTATGCTGGCAGCAGAGCACAACGGCATCAGGCGGTCTTTAGCTTGACATGTCTTGGAAATAGGAGTCACACAGCGGATGAGTTGTGGGCAGCTCTGGAGACTGAGTTTAATAAATGGTTGTCTCCACTCAACCTGCAGCCTGGTAAGGCCGTGTGCGACAATGCTGCAAACCTGGGTGCGGCCCTTCGCCTGGGCAAGGTGACACACGTGCCTTGTATGGCTCACGTGTTGAACCTTGTTGTCCAGCAATTTTTAACACACTATCCCGGCTTAGATGGCCTTCTGACCAGGGCACGAAAACTGTCTGCTCACTTCCGCTGTTCAACCGCCGCAGCTGAGCGACTTGCATCGCTCCAGAAGTCTTTCGGCCTGCCGGTTCATCGCCTGAAATGCGATGTGGCGACTTGCTGGAATTCGACTCTCCACATGTTACAGCGACTGTGGCAGCACCGCCGAGCCCTGGTGCAATACGTCATGACGTATAGCCTGGGCCAACGAGATGCAGAGGTGGGGAAGATCACCCTGATGGAGTGGTCTCAGATCAAGGACCTGTGCACCCTTCTGCACAGTTTCGACATGGCGACGAATATGTTTAGCGCTGACAATGCCATTATCAGCATGACAATTCCAGTCATTTACATGCTGGAGAGCACGCTAAACACTATTCGGAGTCAGGGGGTGGGACAACAGGAAGGGGAGGAACTACAGGAGGATTCATATGCGCAAGACACAACAACATCACCAAGGTCCAGATGTTCATCATCACCAACGCGGCAGGCATGGGACCATGGGGGACAGGGATCAACAAGGGCGCATGGTAGCAGGCGAAATGTTCAGGAAGGTGCAGGAGAACATGAAGAAATGGAGGACGAACTGTCCATGGACATGGAAGACTCAGCGGATGAGGGAGACCTTGGTCAAATTTCAGTTGAAAGAGGTTGGGGGGAGATGTCAGAGGAAGAAAGAACGGGTAGCACCTCTATGCCACAAACACAGCGTGGACTTGGTCCGCATGGCTGCGCAAGACACATGAGTGCCTTCTTGCTGCACTACCTCCAACATGACCCTCGTATTGTCAAAATTAGAAGTGATGATGACTACTGGCTTGCCACACTATTAGATCCCCGGTACAAGTCCAAATTTTGTGACATAATTCCAGCCATAGAAAGGGACGCACGTATTCAGGAGTATCAGCAGAAGCTGTTACTCGATCTTAGCTCGGCTTTTCCACCAAACAACCGTGCAGGTGCAGGGAGTGAATCTCCCAGTTGTAACTTGACAAACATGGGATGGTCTCGTCATCTTCAACAGTCTACCCATACCAGTAGCACCGTATCTGGTGCTGGTAACAGCAATTTTATTGAATCTTTTCATAATTTTTTTAGACCCTCCTTTGCAAGGCCACCAGAGACAACAAGTCTGACACATAGTCAACGGCTGGAAAGGATGATACAGGAGTATCTCCAAATGAACATTGATGCCATGACTTTGCAAATGGAGCCTTGCTCATTTTGGGCTTCAAATCTTAAAATATGGCCAGAGCTCTCCACTTACGCCTTGGAGATTTTTCGTGTCCAGCTGCCAGCGTTGTCTCTGAACGTGTCTTCAGTGCTGCTGGGTGTGTGCTGACAGATAAGCGCACGCGTCTGTCCAGTGACAATGTGGACAGACTAACGTTCATCAAAATGAACAAGTCATGGATCCACAAGGAATTTACTACCCCTGTGTCATCCTGGGGGGAGTAAATGCTTGTGGATTTGGAATGTGCTTGATGCAAATCAAAACATCCTGTTTGCAACTAGGGCACAAGTGCAGCCACTGAAAGGGTGGGTGTGTGTGGGGCCCAATTTTTGGAAAAAAAAGGGAGACTCCGCTTGGAGTAACCCTTGCTTACATTGTTTTTAAAAATGATCCAAGATGAACAAGTCATGGTTCAGCAAAGACTTTGCTACCTACCCCGGTGTCATCCTGGGGACGGTTAAGTATGGCGTATTTTTGAATGTTCTTGATGCAAATCTAGCTGTGAAGTGTACAACTGGGGTACAAGTGCTGCTACTGAAGGGGTGGGTGTGTGTGGGGCCCAATTTTTGGAAAAAAGGGAGACTCCGCTTGGAGTAACCCTTGCTTACATTGTTTTTAAAAATGATCTAAGATGAACAGAGCTGGGATCAGGAAAGACTTTGCTACCTACCCCAGTGTCATCCTGGGGACGGTTAAGTATGGCGTATTTTTGAATGTGCTTGATGCAAATCTAGCTGTGAAGTGTACAACTGGGGCACAAGTGCAGCCACTGAAGGGGTGGGTGTGTGTGGGGTCCAATTTTTGGAAAAAAGGGAGACTCCGCTTGGAGTAACCCTTGCTTACATTGTTTTTAAAAATGATCCAAGATGAACAGAGCTGGGATCAGGAAAGACTTTGCTACCTACCCCGGTGTCATCCTGGGGACGGTTAAGGATGGCATATTTTTGAATGTGCTTGATGCAAATCTAGCTGTGAAGTGTACAACTGGCCACTGAAGGGGGGGGTGTGTGTGTGGCCCAATTTTTGGAAAAAAGGGAGACTCCGCTTGGAGTCACCTTGCGGTGTTTTACATGATTTTAGAAGGGCATGCCATGCCTATATCTGTGTCTCCTCCTCTTTTTTTTTGTCCAGCTCATTTGTTTTCGCATGAGTCTATGTCCTTGTCACTTTCCCATGTGTTTGTGTTGTGTTGTGAGTTGTTTGTCACCTTTTGGACACCTTTGAGGGTGTTTTCTAGGTGTTTTTATGTGTTTGTGATTGCCTGCCATTGTTTCCTATGCGGTTCGAGTTCGGTTCGTCGAACGTTCGACGAACCGAACTCGAACGAGACCTCCGTTCGGCGAACCGAACTCGAGCCGAACCGCGACCGGTTCGCTCATCTCTACTCCTAACAGAGGCTCCACGGACTTTTTTGATTTGCATATTTCCCAGGGGGCAATGTACCTAGGATTTCACTGTCTTGAGCGCCCTCGCTGGCTGCCGGCAGCAGTGTTTTCTCTGGCTGGTCTCCCCGAGATCAGTGATTGTTTTGTTTTGTTGGTCTACTAGGCATTGCTCCCACCTGGCCAGAATCCTACTCCACACTGATGAGGGGCAATACCCCAAAACGGCTGTCTGTGGATGGATACCTGGCCTTGGTATTTCCCTTGTCATATCTTTAAACTTGTCAAAAAGTTGGATATTGACTAAAAGGGACACTTAATATGGTGGTTATGGTGGTCTCCTAAAAAGAGTCACCCCTTGGCTGGGCCCTTCCCGGAGGGATATCTGGCTGGTTTCTGTGTTGAGACTCCTAACAGAGGCTCCACGGACCTTTTTGATTTGCTGACGTAAGGAAAGCAGAGCCGATTCAGCGGTAGCACAGCGATTAGGATCATCAAACATTTGTGCCATGGCTGTTAAAACGTCATCCAGGTTATCTAAACGGATATCACGATTGTCAATCATAGGATTAGCCCAAGCCAGTGCTCGTGAGGTTAACAACATGATTATACATAACACTTTTGACCGGTCAGACCGGTAATAATCAGCATGTACATCAAAAAACAGTATACACTGATTAAGAAACCCACGGAACTGACTTCGATCGCCACTGAAACGAAATGGAGGTAACCTGGGCATACCGGGAGCTGATACGGATGTAGTGGGGGTGGTTTCCTGAGCCTTCACTCTGGCTTGCAAATCCTGAATAGCCGGACCAAGTACCTGGTGATTGTGGCCCAGCTGTACGTCCACGTCTCTAAGTTTAGTTTGCACCGCCTCCATCTCCTGCTGCAAGGAGTTAATCATGGAGAAAAGTTGATCTACTTGTGTCTCCGTCATTGCCCCAGCGAAATCCTCTTAGTTAGGCTTGAGAATAATGTAATACTATTGTGTGTACTGAGGATTTCGATGGCGTTACGGCAATGACAACCAGAGACGGGTTCTTTGTGCAAAGAAGTTTTATAATATGCAACCTACAATATGTACACAGAAAAGAACATAAACACAGTAGCTACCTGCCAGGTTCGGAGCAAAGGAGAATTCCCGAGACCGCGCACCAGACTCCCCCAGGGAGGCCACCAGGAGCGAACCCCTATACAGGGGCTGTCTGGCGATCACCCCAGAAGGCCTAAATGCGCAGTAGCCGGGACACAAAAGGGCAACAGGTTATATAGTCCAAAAATGTCCGTACGGGATGTGGATATGTACCGGAAGGGACCAGGCACAAACGCCAACCAGAGACAGCAGACAGAGTCCAGAACCAGCGAGGGCACAGCTTGATGAGACCAAGTGGAATCCAGGGCCGGTGTCAGGTGATTCACCAGGATCCAAATAACAACCAGGTAATGAGAGCAGCGGGGCAGGAGTAGACAGGAAGCAGTATACTCAAGCAACTAGACTAAGCTTAGGGGCGGGCTTTTAAACAGATGAACAGGAAGTAGAGCAACAGAACAGAAAACTCCATGTTAACAAAGGGCAAGATCCTTCAGAAGCAAACTGGAAATCCTGGAACACTGACAGGAGTGATCTGAACTTTTATTTTTTTTTATTTTTAAAACCTTTTATTTATTTTTTTACTTTACTAGTCCTCATAAGGGACTATAAGGAACAGTAGTCTGATCGCTCATTTATTTCTGTTGATCACAGCTACACAGCTGAGATCTTCAGAAATGCTCACGTCTTGTCACTGGCTGCAGTCGTCCAAGTGAAAGAGGAAATGAGTCATGTGAGCTACAGGAGTCATCACATGACCCTGTGTTCCCATGACAACCATCACCTCACAGTGATCACGTCACTGCAATGCCAATAGAGTCGGGTAAGTGAAGGTTTCCCGTATCGGGGATTTAAATGGCTCTGTCACATTTTTACAGCGCTACTTAAAGGGTTAACAGGCACGGGTAGAATGTGGATCCACTTGTGCCTGCAAGGCACACATGTCAGCTGTACAATTATGCTGACATGTGCGTAGATCCCCGCCGGCTGCTGAAGTAATTTTACTGCCCATGGATGCTAAGTGGTTATGTTAGTTTTAACAAATATACACACTTCTTCACCTTTTTTGTATATCCTGCCCTTCCTGAATGTAGTTAAACCTTCTACGTATGTCACCCAGCCATGTCTTCCGTAATGCCTACCACATCATAATCCATGGTTGATATCAGATTCTCCAATTCATTTATTTTGTTTGCAAGACTTCTTGCATTTGCCAGTAGACATTTAATACTATTAACACATTCTTTACTCCTTGCCTCCCTAGATTCCCTGCATTTCCCAGTCCCCCCTAAACCTTCATTGACCTTCACTGTCTTTATATGCTCTGTTTATCCCCTTATTTGCTCCACTACCCTCTCTCCCCCAGATCCTAGTTTAAAATCTCCTCCATCTATCTGACCATTTTGTCCGCCAGCGCAGCTGCAATCTCCCCATCGAGGTGCATCCCGTCCCTATCGTAGAGCCTGCAGCCGACTGAGAAGTCGGCTTAGTTCTCCATGAACCCAAACCCTTCCTTCCTGCACCAATTTCTAAGCCACAGATATATCTCTCTAAGCTCCCACTGTCTTTCTAGTGACGCTCATGGCACTGGTAGTATTTCTGAAAACACCACCTTGGAGGTGGACTTTAGTTTCTCTCCTAGTCCCCTGTAATCATTTTTAAGGACCTTCCACCTGCCTCTAACTCGGTCATTAGTACCAATGAGCACCATGACCCCTGGATTTTCCCCAGCCCCACACAGAAATCTGTCTGTCCGATCTGCAATATACGGAACCTGAACACCCAACAGACAACACACTGTTTGGCATCATGGTCTCGGTGACAGATAACCCTGTTTGTCTACCTAATCATAGAGTCCCCTACCACCAACATTTGTGTGGCCTTTGCTGCACTCCTATTTCCCTCCTTCCTACACCAGTCATTTTCCTGGTTGCTAGGAGCAACGTTCATATGAAGGGATCTTAGTCCTGGCTCTTCCTCCCTAATATCTGTGACGCCCTGGCAAAACCAGGTAGTCACAGTTAGGCCCCTGCATAACACCGTTCCCTCATTAGGAAACACACAGCCAACCAGAAACCCTAGTCACCCCCCTTAGGGAAAGATACACACCAGTGGGCGTGACCAGGCGGTTGGGACATGCCCACCCAGGGGTCCAGACAGCCTGGGGCGGGAAAACAAGCAGTTCAGTCTGAGGTCCAGTTTGGAGAGGAGTGTGGGCTGAAGCTAAGTGTAGCTCCAGCAGTGAAGTTCAAGTTGAACGGTACCAGGGTAGGAGCCCAGGTGCCACTGGCTAGGAGGCAGACGGTGGTCTCCGTCAGCAGGAGACAGGAAGACGGCTCGGTGGAACCGAGGTGGACCGCGGCAGAGTTGTAGCCCGCCGGTAGCGACACGGGTAACCGGAGCACAAAGAGGGGTACTCGGACCCTGAAGCCAGGACCAGAATCAAGTGGCACTGGTTAATTAATTGATTGAGGCCAGGACTAGAGGTCCTGTCCCACCCAAAGTCCCTCATAGAAGACAACAGCCCACCGATTAGGAAAAAGAGGTCACCGCCAGGGCCCATAGATCCCACGGGCCAGCGTCTGCGGGCACAGCTCCTTAGGCCACATCCAGCCGGGAGCGGACTCCTGAGTTTCACACTAGGAAAGTCCACCTTACACACAGCAGTGCAGGAAAAGGATAGAGACCACCAGCTTGGTGGGGGACAAGAACGCAACCGGCCGCGGCACCGGCCACCATCCCCTTGGTTTACCAGAGACTTTTGTGTTTTACTAACAGTGTTGTGAATGTCAGTTATGCTTTTGCTGGATTGAGGCTCCCTCTTGTGGCCAGGAATGGTTTGGACAGAGACCAGGTGTGTTGAGCAATGGGTGTTTCCATTGCTAACTCTCTGCCTATTTATATCCTGGTCTGCTAGCAGGCTATGCCGGATGTCAGTTGTTCTTTGTTCACCAGCCTGCTTCATCCTGCTCCAGACTACATCTACCCCAGATAAGTGCTTGGCTCTTTATTTGTTGTTTGGTTCTTTTTGCTCTTACCTGAGTTTGTTATTTACTGGGTTTTGTCAGTTTATTTACATGTAGGGATCTTCCCTCTCAGTTGCTTAGCTGGGAAGCTCCCTGCAGCTATGTTTGGAGTATTGCTCCTATTAGTCCATGTGTTTGTTGCTTCTTGAATTTGTAATGGTTCCTGCTTTCTGTTCAGTGGTATGACAAGAGCGCCTGGTATAGGACGGAGTTCAGATCTAGTGATATGAGGGCCTTTTGTGCTATCAGGTTTTTGGATTTTTGCAGGGTTTTTCTCTGGCCACCATCAGTCCCTTTCCTATCCTGTCCTATTTAGTCGGTGGGGCCTCACCTTTTGCTGATCCTATCATCTATCTGTGTGTTGTGTTTTCCTATATCACCGCAGTCTTTGAATGTGGGGGGCTTGTTATTCTATATCTATTTTCTGAGGCAGAGAATTGTTCATCTTTCCTTCCTTTATGATAGCTAGTTCTCCGGCTGGGTTCGCGGTGCACAGGATGTTAGTTCACCCCTCGGCAACTTCTAGTGTTGATGGTTAGTAAGGGGATGGCGGCCAGATTAGTTGCCAATGCTCTTGTCACTTTTTACCAATGATTTATGGTGGTCTTCCATGGTTCCGGATTATAACAAACAGTGAGTACACCAGCACCCCCTGCGGTCTCCATCCCCTGCACCAAGCCACCGGGTCCCAGGGCCACCATCCCTACCCACGGAGGGGTTAACAACTTGCTGCACAACATCTTCCCCGGGTGCCCCGTAACAGCAGCGGTGGTGTCCCACCTCACAACACACCGTGGGTGGCGTCACAAACTTTTTACGGCCTAGCCCGTACATCTACGTCACCCCATTTATTTGGCGTGTTCGTGAGACCCCCGGGTCCAGAGACCCTTGAGCCACCACCCCTGAAGGCCCGGATCCGAGCAGCGACGGCTGCTGGCACGGGGGCAGCACATATCAGCCAAACAGGCATATATACTAGGTTGTGCCAGATCAGGACTAGGCTCCCTGACACTTTTCCCCCTACTTCTTCTTATAACTGTTACTCAGCTACCTACCTCTGGGTCCTGATTTTCCCCACCTCCACCCTCCTCCATAGAACTGGCCCCAGCCAGTGCATGCTCAGTGAGCACTAAACTACTCTCCAGGTTTGCAATGCTCCTGAGTGTTACAAGCTGCATATTTAGATCTGTTACCTGGGCTTCAAAATATGTAACATGCTAGCATCGAATGCTGACATATTCACCCTCGAATGGTTGTTCAAGGCATGCATACATCTCACAAGACGCACACTTGGTAGCATTGTCAATGGAGCATCTATTAAATGGGGACAAACTGTACAAATAAAAGCTGAAAAACAATGGAAAACGTGTAAGGATAACTCCAAACTTTGCTCTTGTGTCAAATTATGATATTGTGTTTAAACTATGGACTTACTTGTGGTGGCAAGCACAGGGCATGAAGTGGTAGTCGTGGTTACAGGGGTCAACAGGCCGCAGCAAAGCCACCCATTAACCCCATGCCTCCCTGTCACCACACCATGCACAGGAGGACTCCACAACAGTCCAGGTGTCACTGCATTCTTGCTCACAGGCAATAAAGCCGAGGCATGATTTCTTCTTTTAAACAGTCTATATTTCTCTTTCACTCCTGCACTGCTTTGGTCCGCATCACACCGGCACCATTACATTTCCCATTGAGGTTCCTTCTCCGCTTCATTCTAGTATTCAATTTAACAGCTGTCCGTTCTGCTGGCACCTGGGTTCCATAAGACACCGCTAGGCCTTTCAACCCTCCGCTAAACATCACTCTAGCACAGACTGGATCATAAAGTCTTTTGGGCCACTTCATCCCACCCACTGGGTTTGGATACGCACATGAAAGACCGTACATGACGGCGCTCACCCGTCCGTGCTCAGGCCAGGGTCCACACATACCCTTCTCTGTGAGGGCGCAACTGACCTTCAGTTATCATAGAGAGAATCTTTGGGTGTTTCGAGCCAAGAAGAATGAGATGCCAGACTCCCGACCAACCAGACTATAGCTCGCTTCTGGGGAGGGACGTGGTTAGCCAACCCTTCAGTACAGGTCCGCGATCAAGGGGCAACCCATAGGGCCAGAATTCACAAAGGGGCTTCTGTACACCACTGCTACTGGGGGACTCTCCGAAATACACATACATATTTTCACATCAGACAGACTGCTGGCTACTTCTGCAGGGGTAGGTGTAACTCTGACCCCGCTACATACCTGCACCCTTGGACTTTACTGCAGGCTCAGTAATCTTCGCTTGCTTTGGCTGGGATAAGTAGTTTGGGAACAAACTACTAACAGGTGTGGCTGCTACAAACAATTCACATGACAGATCACATGACACATTTCTGTTTTTTCTTTCACAGTAGCAAAGACAGACAATACTCTAAAGAAATTAAACAAATACACAGTAGTTATCATAACTATGCTATTGTGTTTAAACTATGGATTTACCTGCACCAAGTCTAAAGGGACTTTATTGCATCCTTGATAGATCAGTAACCCGTGCTTTCTGAGGCTGGGGTGAGTAGTTGGGGTTTTTATTAACACAATTATAACCAGTGGAATTTTTTTTTTATGTTCTTTATTTATTTTCTGATTTTTTTTTTTAAATATTTTTACTTCTTTTAACTCTTTTTTTACTTTTTCACTTGGTCCCTTTATGGGACAGCACCCAACAGTGCTGTGATCGCAACTACAATGTTCTGCAGTGCTCGATCATCGCAGGACATCGCAGCTGTCAGCACCGCACTGAGAGACTGTGTGATCACGCATCAGGCATGATCCCAAAGGCTCTCCGTAGGCTCCCAGTAAGTCAGGTGACCTGGAAGTCGTCATGAAAACTTTGTGTCACCATGACAATGATCGTGCCCTCACGATTACATTGTGGGGGTCCTGATCAGAGGGGAGAAGGAGCATGATCCCTCTCCTAATCCCCTAAGTGTCGCATGCAGTATTGATTGTTACCTACATCGTTACATACCAGTACGTCCCTGGTCATTAAGTCACGCAACAATAGGACGTACTGATATGGCCCGCAGTTGTGAAGTGGTTAAAATCATCTTAGAATTATAACGGTCATAAATTAATGTTTGCTAGAAAGCACAGAGACACCCTTCCGTTGATACTAATGCAGAATTTGAGTTTATCTCTTATCGATGGAGTAGATACTGGTCAATTCTGCAATAGATATGCTGCCATTGCACAACATGAAGTAAAATAATCTGAATAAAGGGACTTGTCAGTCACTGGTCGTGTGGAACGGCAGAAGGGTAAACTGTTCAAATGTTTATATAACCTGTCACATGAAAGATGTAAAAAAAACTACAAAGGCCTAGAGTTGAGTCTCCTAACAATTCAGATCGGTGATATCTGTCACCTCTGTGGCATTTGTCACTCCTGGTGTCCTTAAAATCCCTACAGGAACAAGTAAAGGTGTGTGAGACGCAAAAAGCTCAGCTGACTGAGGAAGGTCTGTAGATAAAGGCTGATAAGCATTCTCTGCCATGGGCTCTCTTCTCATTGATGGACCAGGTAACCCATGGACTAACACACCTGTCAAAGACCGTTATATGTGCAAGTGTTTGGTGGACAAGGGTATGTGTTGCACCAGAGTTCAGTATCCAGGTGGCCAGACACACCCAGCCTTGTAAGACATATGCCTAATACACTGCAGGAAGAATTACAAAGACCCGGTAAGAAACACACTCTTCATCCATTCTACCCATTCTAGAGATTGATGAAAATATATGCATATACTGTATATCTATCATAAGTAAGTCTGTGTGTGATTATGTTGTGTTGGTATTAGTGATGGGCAAACCCGAACTGTGAAGTTCGGGGTCCGTACCAAACAGATAGTGTTCGTGCACACAATCCCGAACATGAGCTTGCCTGGGAAGCTCATGTTACAGTTCGGGTCCAGTTCGAGTCCAGGGACTGTAAAAACAAGCACATTATTAAAAAACATGACTATACTTACAGGTCCCACAACATGTCCTGCAGAACTGCTATCTCCTGGCTGCTTCTGCTTCCGGGTCCGATTAACTTCCGGGGGTATTCACTGCACTGCTCGTCACTCGGCAGTTTTCGGCCTGTGTTCGCGGTGACGTCAGGGTTCACCCGATTCCATGGCTGCCATGGACTCTATTGAACTTTGACTGTCACTGTGCGACTCTCGCATCGGTATCACCTGGCACGGCGCACAATCTCCTGGACAGGAGTGTATTTCTATGCAGCTGAACCGCCCCTGTCCGGAGGGTGTGCGCCATGCTGAGTGATACCGATGGGAGACTGTACGAGTCATACACAACTGGAACTCTGACCTCAGCCTGCTTCTCGCTCTGTATAGGCACTTGTCTGTACAAAGCAATGAAGCAGAGCTGACAATGCTCTCCCTGCTTCTCGCTCTGTATAGACGGCTGTCTGTACAGAGTGATTAAGCAGAGCTGACATTGCTTTCTCTGTGGACTACGTCGGACTAAGATTTTTTTTATAATAAAGATGGAGTCTCTAAAAATTTTTTTTTTTTTTTTATTTCTAATAATTTTTTTTATGTCTTGTGTTTTTTTTACTGTTTACTAGAAATTCATGGTGGCCATGTCTAATTTGTCATGTGTCTTACCATGTCAAACTGACAGGGCAGATACACACTTACTTACGTAGCGCTCACTAATTTTCTAATTAGGCACACTGAATACAGTTTTATGGTAAAACAATGTAACAATTTATTGATTGCATCAGGATAATGTTCAATTATGGAATGGCAGCAACAATATTACCCTGTTCTGTTGATTCAATTAATGTAAATCATACAATCAATGTAAATCCTAGTATATAGAGAAATATGCATCAATACATTACCAAGTATTGTAACATCACTTCTCCACCGGAGGGACCTCAGTGTTAGTGAGAAGGAAAATACTCTGGTCTTATCACAGACGAAGTGCGTCCACCATACCTTCTGGAATGTCACTAACTCACTGAGCAGGCCCACCCTTTTTATACACAACTCCCACATCCTCCTCCATCACGGCTGCGCAGTATGTTTTAGCCAGATCATCAGTTTCTTGCAGTTGCGCAGTATGTTGTTTTTACCAAGTTAAGCTTTATGATCTCAGCACAGTGCTTCAAGATTGTTTGTTACTGATTATAATCGAACAACCCAAGGTTTGTTTGCTATTTATTATAGTCTAACATTTCAAAGTTTTCCGGTATGTTGTTTTCACAAAGTTAACTCCTCATGACCACGCCATAACGCTCTAAAATTGAAGCAGATGAACAGCATGACATCCATAATCACCAATTCTGAAGACTGGATACCTATCTTGACCCAGTCACACACTCATACTTGTCTCATTCAATCACAGCGTGACACCATGAATTTCGGGCTTAGTACCAGCTCAGAATACAAAGCTGGTATTAACCCCTTTATTAGCCAGTATGCCACAGCCATCAGGGCCACTGGACGAGCCGGGTAAAGCGCCTTTTAAAAGGTGCTAAGAAACAATGCGCCATTTCCAGGGGTGGCTGCGAGCTGAGGTTTTTAGCGTGGGAGGCCCAGAACGCTTGGGTCTTATTATGCTGAGAATCCCAGTTCCCTTTTTTTACCTGACTGACAATAAAAATACGGCAGGAGCTCACACTTTATTTTTTTAAATTATTTTTTTGAACTAATTTATAAAAAAAATAATGGGCTTCCTGTATTTTGATTGCCAGCCAAGGTAAAGCCAGGCAGATGTGGGTGGCAGCCCATAGCCGTCTACTTCATCTGCGCTGAGAATCAAAAATACTGCAGCGCGCTACATCAATTTTTAAAATTATTTCTTTTTACACTACTATATGTGTGAGGGACCCAACAGCCAATCACAGACGCTGTCATGCAGAACGGGCATCTGTGATTGACTGTTGGAGTACCCTTGAATCTGCCCATATATTCTAGATGCTAGAATGTATAGGCTGGTTTCAGGTTACTCCGGCATCCAATCACAGACGTCCACTCTGTGACCGCATCTGTGATTATCTGTTATTTTAACAGTAAAATAAAACAACACAGAGAAAAAAATATTTTATTAGCAATAAAACTGAAGACATTTAGGACTCCATCTTTATTACCCCCAAAAAATACCCTCTGACCTAGTTCAAAGGCGGGCGAGCATCTTCAGCTCTGCTACATCTGTGCGAGGAGACAAACACAGGTCTGCTCACACAGACTCAGCTGAGAGCAGTCAGAGACTTCACCCGAGTACATAGCAGAGGCCGGTCAGCTGTGCCCACGGGTAACCACCACTGACTACAGGACCTTTCATGATGTCATAGCCATGTGATCAGTCTGTAATATGAGGTAATACAACATTCATCCCAGACTGGTCACATGCTTATGACGTCAAGGAAGTTCCTGTAGTCAGTGGTGGTTAACCGAAGGCAGAGCAATGATTGGACCCGGAGGCAGAAATGGCCGGGAGACAAAGTCGCATAATGAATAGAAAATATAGTTAACATTGACTAGGTTAGAAATAATAATTTTTATTTGAAATAATAATGTTCTCTTTCAAACTTTGCTTTCGTCAAAGAAAGCTCCCTTTGCAGCAATTACAGCTTTGCAGACCTTTGGCATTCTAGCTGTTAATTTGATGAGATAATCTGGAGATATTTCACCCCATGCTTCCAGAAGCCCCTCCCACAAGTTGGATTGGCTTGATGGGCACTTTTTGCGTACCATACGATCAAGCTGCTCCCACATCAGCTCAATAGGGCTGAGATCTGTTGACTGGGCTGGCCACTCCTTTACAGAAAGAATACCAGCTACCTGCTTCTTCCCTAAATAGTTAATGCATAATTTGGAGGTGTGCTTTGGGTCATTGTCCTATTGTAAGATGAAATTGGCTCCAATCAAGCGCTGTCCAAAGGGTATAGCATGGCGTTGCAAAATTGAGTGATAGCCTTCCTTATTCAAAAATACCTTTTACCTTAAACAAATTTCTCACTTTACCAGCACCAAAGCAACCCCACACTATTACACACTACCTCCACCATGCTTGACAGATGGCGTCAAGCACTCTTCCAGTATTTTTTCAGTAGTTCTGTGTCTCACAAATGTTCTTCTGTGTGATCCAAACACCTCAAACGTCGATTCGTCTGTCCATAACACTTTTTTCCAATCTTCCATTGTCCAATGTCTGTGTTCTTTTGCCCATATTAATCTTTTCCTTTTATTAGCCAGTCTCAGATATGGCTTTTTCTTTACCATTCTGCCCTGAAGGCCAGCATCCCGGAGTCACCTCTTCACTGTAGACGTTGACACTAGCATTTTTCGGGTACTATTTAATGAAGCTGCCAGTTGAGGACCTGTGAGGCATTGATTTCTCAAACTAGAGGCTCTAATGTACTTGTCTTGTTGCTCCGTTGTACAGCGAGGCTCCCCACTTTTCTTTCTACTCTGGTTAGAGCCTGTTTATGCTCCCCTCTGAAGGGAGTAGTACACACCGTTATAGGAAATCTTCAGATTTTTGGAAATTTCTCGCATGGAATATCATTAATTTCTAAGAACAAGAATAGACTGTCAGGTTTCACATAAGTTCTCTTTTTCTGGGCCATTTTGAGAGTTTAATGGAACCAACAAATGTAATGCTACAGATTCTCAACTAGCTCAAAGGAAGGTCAGTTTTATAACTTCTCTAATCAGCAAAACTGTTTTCAGCTGTGCTAGCATACTTGCACAAAGGATTTCAAGGGATTTCTAAATATCCATTGGCCTTCTAACACAGTTAGCAAACACAATGTACCATTATTACACTGGAGTGGTTGTTGTTGTAAATGGGCCTCTACACACCTATGTAAATATTGCATTCAAAACCAGACTTTGCAGCTAGAATAGTCATTTACCACATTAACAATGTATAGAGTGTATTTCTGTTTAATTTAGTGTTACCTCCATTGAAAACAAATGTGCTTTTCTTTCAAAAATAAGGAAATATCTAAGTGACCTAAAACTTTTCAACTCTAGTGTATATTCTTTATTTTACAACCCACCCCCCCACGCCCCATCACATAACTGCAATGTCCAAGTTTGGGATTCGGACACAAGTTTATATTATCTTTGGCCCCAAACTCGAACTTTACAAAAGGTTCGGGCGAGGCTCCCATCACTAGTTGGTATCTTTCCAGGATTAATCTGGGGCATACCCATGTTACTGCTGAAAAGCTCATAACGGAGGTGGTATGTAAAACTGGGGTTCCTAAACGGATAAAAGTGCATATATTATAGGGGTGGCCATTGCAAGAAATATCCAGGTCAGGCCAGGTCAGAGGAGAAGAACTTTTTGAATCAGCCAACTAGTTTAAGGGTTTGAGTGGGTGATTTACAGGGATAATAAGAAATAACGTTTGGAACACCATTCTAAGTCTGAACTGGGTGCAAAAACCTAAAAAAACATCACTATGGGGAGATAAGGTATGCACACCAGTGACTATGTAAGGGGAATACATGAAATAGCAGAAACTGCTGTGTGAATACTGACTTGAAAAATCCAATAGCTATATGTAAGAGTGAAAATGTGAAAAATGGAATCTGCATTACTGCCATGAACATATGAATAAAGAGAAATTTAGCTACTGAATTGATCAATGCAATAGAGCCCCAACACTACGCCAAAGTATTTCTCTACGTTGGGGTCCCTAGCTTGTGTGTGTCCTCTCATGCAGTTAAAAAACTTACCGTGTATGGGAAGCTGAGACCCAGGCTATATATGCGTATGATATGGATTGGCAATAGGTGTGAGTGGAGAGGGTTCACAAACGAAAAACTACTAACAATAAGGAATAACGTTTGGAACACCATTCTAAGTCTGAACTGGGTGCAAAAACCTAAAAAAACATCACTATGGGGAGATAAGGTATGCACACCAGTGACTATGTAAGGGGAATACATGAAATAGCAGAAACTACTGTGTGAATACTGACTTGAAAAATCCAATAGCTATATGTAAGAGTGAAAATGTGAAAAATGGAATCTGCATTACTGCCATGAACATATGAATAAAGAGAAATTTAGCTACTGAATTGATCAATGCAATAGAGCCCCAACACTACGCCAAAGTATTTCTCTACGTTGGGGTCCCTAGCTTGTGTGTGTCCTCTCATGCAGTTAAAAAACTTACCGTGTATGGGAAGCTGAGACCCAGGCTATATATGCGTATGATATGGATTGGCAATAGGTGTGAGTGGAGAGGGTTCACAAACAAAAAACTACTAACAATAAGGAATAACGTTTGGAACACCATTCTAAGGGGTGCTTCACACACAGCGAGCTCGCTGCCGAGATCGCTGCTGAGTCACGCTTTTTGTGACGCAGCAGTGACCTCATTAGCGATCTCGCTGTGTGTGACACTGAGCAGCGATCTGGCCCCTGCTGCGAGATCGCTGCTCGTTACACACAGCCCTGGTTCGTTTTCTTCAAAGCCGCTCTCCTGCTGTGACACACAGATCGCTGTGTGTGACAGCAAGAGAGTGACAAATGAAGCGAGCAGGGAGCAGGAGCCGGCATCTGACAGCTGAGGTAAGCTGTATCCAAGATAAACATCGGGTAACCAAGGTGGTTACCCGATATTTACCTTAGTTACCAGCAGCTCTCACGCTGCCTGTGCTGCCGGCTCCGGCTCTCTGCACATGTAGCTGCTGTACACATCGGGTTAATTAACCCGATGTGTATAGCAGCTAGGAGAGCAAGGAGCCAGCGCTAAGCAGTGTGCGCGGCTCCTTGCTCTCTGCACATGTAGCTGCATTACACATCGGGTTAATTAACCCGATGTGTACAGCAGCTAGGAGAGCAAGGAGCCAGCGCTCAGTGTGCGCGGCTCCCTGCTCTCTGCACACAGCGCTGGTAACTAATGTAAACATCGGGTAACCATACCCGATGTTTACCTTAGTTACCAGTCTCCGCAGCTTCCAGACGGCGGCTCCGTGCAAGCGCAGCGTCGCTTGCACGTCGCTGCTGGCTGGGGGCTGTTCAGTGGTCGCTGGTGAGATCTGCCTGTTTGACAGCTCACCAGCGACCATGTAGCGATGCAGCAGCGATCCTGACCAGGTCAGATCGCTGGTCGGATCGCTGCTGCATCGCTAAGTGTGAAGGTACCCTAAGTCTGAACTGGGTGCAAAAGCCTACAAAAACATCACTATGGGGAGATAAGGTATGCACACCAGTGACTATGTAAGGGGAATACATGAAATAGCAGAAACTGCTGTGTGAATACTGACTTGAAAAATCCAATAGCTATATGTAAGAGTGAAAATGTGAAAAATGGAATCTGCATTACTGCCATGAACATATGAATAAAGAGAAATTTAGCTACTGAATTGATCAATGCAATAGAGCCCCAACACTACACCAAAGTATTTCTCTACGTTGGGGTCCCTAGCTTGTGTGTGTCCTCTCATTTACAGGGATGACACACACCTGTTTGTAACTGGTATTGTTTATTTATTGCCAGAAAAGTGCAATCACATATGTTTCTTTCCAGACCCTAACTCCTTAGAAGGTACCGATATACTGGTCCCTGAAGATTGCTCGCTGTCCCACCTAACTGAGGGCAGAGCACCTGACTAAGATGGAGGCAGCAGATGAACCTCAGCGGAAAGTGCTTAAAGCCTGCAAACCAATGAAAGAAAGTGACTGTCATCATCTAGATGCAGCACATAAAACAAAAGGGGACCGAGCTGTGGCCATTTCCAAAAAGACTGGTGTGGCCACTATATGTATAACGCCAGTACAACAGGGGCTCTACAGGATGTCCAGCCTGCCAGACTGTCTAAAAGAGAACTTTATTTCCAAGAAAATGGGACTTTCAGTGACCTGATTGGCTCAACTGACTCATCCGGGCAACCAGCTCAAAAGAATGAGAAAACTGACTGGCGAGTGCTGTATACCTTTTGCAAAGAAATTGCTGGCAATAGTTTATGCTTATCCTCTTGTTTAAACAGTTAAGCTTGAGGCTTGACTCTGAGTTTGCCTGGCAGGCTTAGAAGCAAACATATTGGAATTTAGATTTGGATGCCCCAAGAAAACCAGCTCAAAGGTAACCCTGGAAATGACTGTCTGATGGCCCAGCCCAGCTGTCCCTCCTACCTGAGAGAACACCCCCCCCCCCCCAGTGTTTGGAGAACGGATGGAAGACTTCATCTCTGGAAGAGGGTCCCACAGTTGCACCCTAGCAGGTTTTAAATCATGAGTGTATGTATTAGCTACAGTGAGCAACTGACTTAGTCTGGGGACGAATCATTGGATTCCCTCATTTGAGTGGCCTATCCGCGCACCTCACGGACGTACCAGCTGACATAGGGGTTCACTGGTGAGGATTGGAAACACTTGGGGTACACAATATCAAAAGGCATAGGTATATGTTTCGAAATTCAAACAAGAGGAGGGAAATGTTAAGGAAATAATCTGATCTATAAGATCAGATTGTTACCGTTATTATTATTGTTTGAATTTGTTACACCTTACATTCAAATTTATGTGAAGACCAATTTGCATGTAATGTGCCTTTAAATATAAGATGATATATTAGTAGTTTGGTACATTGAAAAATGTACCATACATTATCTCAAAAATTGGGCCCCTGATACACCTAGCATGACTTAGCATGTTCCTTACTTACATAAATTGATATTAAAAAGCCCCTAGACTGTGTAAGGACAAGATAAAGACCATAAGGAACATACACCATGCCAAGAATATTATCTTATAACAGTGAGTGATAGAAGAAGGGTCTTAATTCCGCGCCAAGGACTCAATGGATCCAGGAAGAGATTAATGCTTCTTGAAAAACATGCACAAGTCTACGCGTTTCTGGAGACACAGCTCCCTTCATCAGGACTTTGGCAAGAGAACATCATTTGATGATCAGATTTGATGTTCTGTTGCCAATGTCCTGATGAAGGGAGCTGTGTCTCCAGAAACGCATAGACTTGTGCATGTTATTAATGAAGCATTAATCTCTTCCTGGATCCATTGAGTCCTTGGCGCGGAATTAAGACCCTTCTTCTATCACTCTCTGTTATCAGCCAACTTTGGGACTGCTGCCTGGACCTGGATCTTATATATGCCTGTATAGTGGTTATGACTGGCACAACCATTATAGGTGAGTGTGTTTTTATTACATATCTTCCTCCCCTTTTTGGGGTAAGACCCTATTGCGCTTTTCTTTCCACAGTTTCTCATCTAAGAATATTATCTTAGCGTTCATTTGTATCATGTGGTCGCAGATTTATGAAATATTCCATAGAACCAATCCGTATAACAAAAACAATGGTGTAACCAATCATTATGTGAAAGCTTGAACAGTAACCAATAACGTTGGGGTGTATTCACTTTCATGTTAAAGCTTTTCAATGAATATGATCCCTGGGCATTTGCGGTCTGTCAGAGCTGACTTAATTTCTTCCCTTCGCCGGCGAGCATCCATTGGGCACATGGCTTGTGGCTTGGCTGATTGCAATAACACTATCTTTATTTGTATTATTTATAAATTTAGCCACCAGACAAGACAATCTCTGGGAACTCCTTCAAGACTGTTAGAAAACCATTTCCGGTGACTACCTCTTGAAGCTCATCAAGAGAATGCCAAGAGTGTGCATAGCAGTAATCAAAGGAAAAGGTGGCTACTTTGAAGAATCTAGAATATAAGACATATTTTCAGTTGTTTCACACTTTTTTAAGTATTTCATTCCACATGTTTTCATTCATAGTTTTGATGTCTTCAATGTGAATCTACAATTTTTAGAGTCATGAAAATAAAGAAAACTCTTTGAATGAGAAGGTGTGTCCAAACTTTTGGTCTGTACTGTATATGATTCTGGTAACAATTTTACATCTTGTGTATATGACGGAGAGGTCACTATATTGTTAAATCTCATATTTTTTTCCTGCCTTCATACTTTTTATCTGAATGAGAGCCATAACTAATAGCATCTCCCTATCCCCTGTCTGATTATGTACTTTTTAATTGTTGACATCTTCCTATTTTGGTTTTTATCACAAGTAGTGATGGATGGACCCAGACTGTAAAAGTCCGGATCCGCGTGGTTTCAAAGATACTCGGGTGGAGGGCACGGGATTTTGGGTGTTCATCCCAATCCAGTACTCGAGAAATTAAAAAAAAAAAATAAAGGAAAATTAAAGAAAATAAGGATGAAGCGAGCGCTTCATACTTACCGAGGCTCTGTTGCGGCTGTACACTGCTCCCGCGGCCTCTCCTTCACTTCCTGGGCCACTCTTTAGGCTAATCCATATGCACTGCTTTCCCCGCCCACCGCCCATCCTGGTGTGTGTGATTCGTTGCAGTCAGTCGCGCTCCCCGGCCTGTGTGACTGCGTCTGACTGCAACCAATCACAGGCGCTGTTTGCGGGTCAGTATTGTGGTATAAACATAAATAAAACAATTTACATAGGGTCCCCCCATATTATGATACCCAGCACAGATAAAGCCCACAGCTACAGGCTGCAGCTCCCAGCCGTGTGCTTATCTGTGTATCAAAATATACCGCATGCAGGGTTGTTTTTTTTTTAATTATTTAAATAAATAATTTAAAAAACTGGCATGCGGTGTGGTATCCCAGAGTGGTCATCTCCTTGGGATACCAGAAATCTAGAGTATTTCGCACAAATGTAATTTTCTATGTATATTAAGTACTGTAGGATATTGTGAAAACCTGCTGACAGGCAGCACTCAGAGGGTTAAGTTTCCCCTGTGCAGTCATCCAATGACTGCAGTGGTAGGAGTCCTATGCAGGGGGGAGGAGCTAACTCCGACTACACGTGGAAGGATAGGGTCGGCTGGGAGACGGCAGTTGTGAGGAAATAGAGGGAGTTGACGTCCTCCATTTTGTGAGTAGTTTTTCTAGAGCATCAGGAGAAGAAAAGCTTCCCCTCAGAGGTCTGCCTGTCTGGTGTGGTTGAATTTACCACAGTATGTGTGGAAAACACTGACCAGCTGTCATCTGTAAATAGTTATATATATCACCAGTAAAGAGACTGTTCATCACCGAAGCGGAGTTGTTTTATGATTAAATATTAACAACAACAATAACAACTATTACCACCATCAGACTCAACCGTGTCCCACACGAGGTTACCACAACTTTTGGCGTCACGAACAAGATGTTACCTCTGTGCCTCATATGCCCTGAAGAGAGTGGTAATATATACTATTGATATTAAAAGAAATTGATGAGAAAATTACCTCAGGAAGTGCCAGTCTTTACTGCCTTAAAGAATTTGTACTGCTCCACAGCTGTTGTTGCAAGAAGAGTCTGTACACATACCAGTGGCTGCTTTACTGGGAAAAGTGACCTCCTTTCTTCCTAAGCTGAAATTCCCTCCACTGTACCCCAACAAAGAGGGGAGAGGCAGGCAACAGGGAGGACGGTAAGAACTACTGCATCACACATACAGTGCTGTAAACATGTCTTCAGGAGAGGAGAGCGAAGTGACGAGCTGCAGCCCATCTATTGCATTGGCTCAAACAATGCCATTAACAATGTCTTACTACTTTGGGGCACCCTGGCTCCACAGCTATAGTGGAGAACCCCGCACATTAACCGACTTTAAAGAGAAAATGCAGGCAATATTCAGATTGTACCCAGTCCGCCCGGAACAAAAAATTGCGTTACTGATTGGTCAGCTAGGGGGCGCTGCACTTAGGGAAGTTAAATCTTGGCCTTGTAGTGTAAAGAAAACTGCTGAAGAAATATTAGACAGGTTAAAAGTTATATTTAAAACAAAAACCCTGTCAGAGTTAAATATGCAATTCTTTGGAAAAAAGCAGCAGTCCCATGAATCTTTAAGAGATTTTACCCTCAGTTTACAGGAAGCTTGGCATATCCTTGAGCAGGCTGATCCCTCTGAAGCTATTAATGCTGATCTAATTTTAAGGGAGAATGCTGGCACAACAACATCCCAATAGTGATTTTTTGGATTTTAAAGAGACTGCCATAAAAGTATTGAGTCCCAAGGATGCATATAAAGGTGTGAATAACCAACAACATGCTGTATCTGCCTGTGCCAAACCTGTTGTTGTTCAGTCTGTTCCCCAGCAGGTACAAGACCCTACTGAAGAGCTTCGTGATCAAGTTGCGGAACTAACCAAAAGTCTCGCAATCCTGTGCAAAGAAGTAAAGGAGCTGAAACACCAACCCAATCAAGAGGACCATCCTTCCTTTATCCGGAAGTTACCATCCAACAGTCCCCGGGACAACTACTACCGGACAGGTAGGAGACCCACTGACAGATTTGATTCCCTAGGTCAGCCGATTTGCCGCAGATGCAATCGTAGTGGCCATATAGAAAGAGAATGCCAGCCTTTAAACTGGAGTTTCCTGAGGCCAAGGACCGACCCTCAGAAGAAGAATGCATAGGTCCAGATGATCCTGACTGGGGCCTAAAATATGTTGGGTACCGTCCCATCATTCCAATCACAATAGATGGAATCCCCTTTCTAGCACTACTCGACACTGGCTCACAAGTTACCACCATCCAGCTACCACAATATAAACGATACTTGAAAACAGACCAGCTAGCAAAAATTACCTTTGCTGACCTTAACATTATAGCTAGTAATGGACAACCTGTTCCTCAAGTGGGCCACTGGGAAGCTACCTTAAAAGTTGGCAGAACTGAGTTACCTCACCAAGGCATTATTGTAGTAAATAGAGGAGAAGAAGACTTTTTTCCTCCTGTGGTCTTGGGAATGAACATATTACAAAATTGTTTTGACGAAGTAATCGAAGGCATGACTTATGCATTCAATGCTGCTTCCCCCAAGAAGAAGAGAACTATTCAGAAAACGCTTCGTATACTCATTAGCCATCAGCAATTCACTAATTCCAGAGGAGAGATAGGCTCTACCAGGATTATGGACTCAAGGCCTGTGGTTCTCCAACCCCATACAGAAACTATGGTGTGGTGTAAAACGAAGATGGGTCTACAGGGTCAGAACTATGAAGTCCTGATTGAAGCAGTAGAATATAAAGATGATACAGTCATTGTAGCTGCAAGAAGTCTAGCTAATGTAACTCACGGTCGAGTACCGGTGCGTCTCATAAATTGCAGTAACCAAGCTGTGACCCTGCGCAAATATACTATTGTACCCAAAGTGAGTGGGCTTAATTATGAAGATATCCTCCAAGTGTCTCAATATTCTACCAAAGTGGAAAATTCTCCAAGTCCAGAAACTAAGGAGGAGTGGTGGCAAGAGCTAGACATAGGTACTTATGAAACCCCCCTCACAGAAAAGGAAGAAGCCCTGAGAGTTGCCAAAGAGTACCAACATATATTCAGCAAGTCATCTTTTGACTTTGGAAGAGTCAGTACAATCAAACATTTCATCCCCACTGGCTCCCATCCTCCAATCAAAGAAAAGTACCGACCTATACCTCCATCCATGTATCAGCCAGTGAAGAGAATGATACAAGAAATGAAAGATGCTAATGTGATTAAAGACAGTCGAAGTCCTTGGGCCGCACCAATTGTTCTCGTCAAAAAGAAAGATGGAAGTATTCGGCTATGTGTAGATTATCGCAAGCTCAATAACATTACCCATAAAGATGCATACCCATTGCCCAGAATAGAAGAATCTTTGACTGCCATGAAATCAGCAGCCTATTTCTCCACCCTAGATCTCACCAGCGGGTACTGGCAAGTACCCATGGCTTCAGAGGACCAAGAAAAGACTGCATTCACTACCCCTATGGGCTTGTTTGAATTCAACTTTATGCCGTTTGGCTTGTGTAATGCCCCTGGAACCTTTCAGAGGCTTATAGAATGCTGCTTGGGTCACAAGAATTTTGAAACTGTGCTGTTGTACTTAGGTGATGTAATAATTTACTCCAAAACTTATGAAGAGCACCACTGACATCTCACCGAAGTCTTTGAAGTCCTAGCCAAGCATGGCCTGAAAGTCAAACCATCCAAATGCCATCTACTAAAATCCAAGGTCCAGTACCTGGGATACATAGTTAGTGCGGAAGGAGTTATTCCAGATCCGGAGAAGACTGCCATAGTAATAGACTGGCCTATCCCAACCACCATTAGGGAAGTCCACAGATTCCTCAGATTTGCCAGCTACTATAGGAGATTCATCAAAAACTTTACCCAGATTGCTGCTCCCTTACAAGAGCTCCTGAAAGGACAACCGTGTCAGAAGATGTGCTAGAGCCCCTCCATTCAGTCGACGCCAGAACTAGAACAGTCCTTCCAGGAACTTAAGGTAAAGTTAACTGAAACCCCGGTCCTTGCCTATCCAGACTACAACATCCCCTTTCATCTGTATACAGATGACAGCCACCTGGGATTAGGTGCAGTGCTAGCCCAGGTCCAAGACAGCAAAGAAAGAGTTATCGCCTATGCCAGCAGATCCCTCCGACCAACTGAAAGAAATGATCAGAACTACAGCTCATTTATGTTGGAATTCCTTGCACTAGTGTGGGCTGTCACAGACAAATTTAAGCACTACTTAGCTGCAACTCCCTTCATTGCTTTCACTGACAACAACCCATTGTCCCAGTTGCATTCTGCCAAACTTTGAGCCCTTGTAGCAGAGATGGGCTTCCCGACTGGCCAACTACCAGTTTGTCCTGAAGTACAGAGCAGGTCGATCTAACACCAATGCTCATGCCCTGTCCAGGCTTCCCACAACAGAAATACCCCGTTATGATGAGGACGAGTGGGAAACAGTGGAAATGCCTGCCTTTTACTCATATGTTACCAGACAAAATGTGCAGAAAGTCCCAAAACCTCCTGTTTCTGAACCCAGCTCTAGACACTCAGTGAGCCATAATTGGGCTGAAATTCAAACGGAAGCCATACCTTCAGAACTTTATAGAAGTTACTAGAATCTATACCACCAAAATTACCGGTGAGCTACAGGCAATCTAATCCAGAACTTTGTCGATTATGGCGACAGAGAAAACGTCTACAGTACTACAAAGGAGTGTTAGTACGATGCACTGTGAATCCCCACACTCATGAGAGTCTTCCAAATAGTTGTACCCAGACAAGATGCCAATCTCATTCTAGAGGCCTATCATGACAAGTCCAGACACTTTGGTTGCCAAAAGACTGAAATGACAATCCAAGAACGCTTCTATTGGATAGTAATGAGACAAGACATTGAGAAATGGTGCAGAGAATGTATCACGTGTACTCTAAGTAGCAGAGAAGGTATGGAACAAAGAGCTCCGCTGTATCCTATTGAAACACATCATCCTCTGGAGCTTGTGGCCCTTGATCATGTCAAACTGCAACTCTGCCGTACTGGATACCTCTATGCTCTGACCATCGTCGACCACTACACTAAATTTGTTGTGGCCATGCCTGTCAGAGATCTGACTACTCGAACCACTGCTGAGATGTTTTTGAAACACTTTGTGAGACCTTATGGATATCCTGAGCAGATTCTGACAGATCAAGGTCCAGCATTTGAATCGGATTTATTCCAAGAACTGTGTGCTCTCTATGGCTGCAAGAAACTTCGCACAACCGCTTACCATCCCCAATGCAATGGCCTGTGTGAGAGGATGAACAAAACTTTGATTGACATGATAAAGAATGTTCCATCCCAAGAAAGGAAAGAATGGCCTGAGGTACTGCAAGAGTTCACTTACTTATACAACAATACCATTCACTGTTCCACTGGTTATACTCCACATTACTTGATGTTTGTTCGTCCAAGGAAACTGCCTGCAGACCTCCAGCTACTACAGTAAATGTTCAAGTAGAAGCTTGCCATAATCCCCTTCCAGAGACAGATTGGGTTGCGGACCACCAAAGACGTCTGAGAGAAGCTAATGAAATCGTAGAAGAACGCTTGTAAGCTGTCCGCCAAAGGCAGGAGGATGATTTCAATGCTTCAGCCAAGGCCAAACCATTACAAGTTGGAGACAGAGTTTGGGTTAAAAAGAACCGCCGCTCTCACAAGCTGGATGATCAGTGGGAATCCTGCCCTTACATCATCAACAGTATACCGTTCCCAGGGGTGGAAGTGTACAAAATTGCCAGAGAAGATACTCCGCAAGAAAAGGTCGTTCATCGAAGCCAGATAAAAGCTTGCATTTCCCAGGAAGCTACAGTTACTCCAGTTTATACCCCTGTTGCACCAGAGAAGGCTTCCAGGGTCTCCACTATCCCATTTGTTTGGCTTAATGCACCCCATCTTCAGTTTATTATGCCAGCTCCTCCTTCTCCACTAGAGGGTGCTGACATAACTCCTGCTATAGGTTCTCAGGGGATGCCCTCTACAGTTGAGGAGCCAGGAGCACCATCCACCTATGAAGAGGAGTCAGTACCTGCTCTACAGAGATCTGAATGAGCAACCAAGGGACAGTTACCCGCTCGTTACCAAAAAAAATTTGTCGCTGCCTATCTGAATAGGAGAGACTTTGCATGTGTAGCTTCAATAGAGACATACATTTGCTGTGTAATAAGAGAGATTCTGGCTTATGAGAGCCTTATTACTGCTACACTGTGTCCTAGCCCTCCAAAAAAACAGCTTGGTGCAGAAAGTTTCTTTATGGTCTGTCTGCCCTGACTGCACCCAGGGACCAAGCAACGAAGTTATTGTGGGTTAGCTGTCATCCCGTTCCCCACCTAGTGGGGGTTGTTTCTAAAAGGATCTTCAAGACAAATGGACTCCTTTATTATGGTTACATGCTGTTTTACTTTGCATCCTGATGTGGTTTTTTATGTGTTTTTCTAGGTCTTCAAGAAGCCAAGAATAGTTTAAGCAACAGTATTCATTGAAAACATTTATATGTATGCATGTTGTTCCTTTCTGTTTTTCAGATATGTATGTGTCAGGGACGACACACTTCAAGAGGGGAGACATGTCGTATCCCACAAAGTGGTCATCTTCTTGGGATACCAGAAATAAAGAGTATTTCTCACAAATGTAATTTTCTATGTATATTAAGTACTGTAGGATATTGTGAAAACCTGCTGACAGGCAGCACTCAAAGGGTTGTTTTCCCTGTGCAGTCATCCAATGACTGCAGTGGTAGGAGTCCTATGCAGGGGGGAGGAGCTAACTTCGACTACGCGTGGAAGGATAGGGTCGGCTGGGAGACGGCAGTTGAGAGGAAATAGCGGGAGTTGACGTCCTCCATTTTGTGAGTAGTTTTTCTAGAGCATCAGGAGAAGAAAAGCTGCCCCTCAGAGGTCTGCCTGTCTGGTGTGGTTCAATTTACCACAGTATGAGTGGAAAACACTGACCAGCTGTCATCTGTAAATAGTTATATATATCACCAGTAAAGAGACTGTTCATTACCAAAGCGGAGTTGTTTTATGATTAAATATTAACAACAGCAATAACAACTATTACCACCATCAGAGTCAACCGTCCCCCACAGAGGTTACCACATGCGGTCCCCCCTCAATTTTCATTCCCAGCCATGAAAAAGCCCCATAGCTTGGGGGCTGGTATTCTCAAACTGGGGAGGCCTATGTAAAAAATAACAAACTGCAGCCTCCTGAGATTGTCGCATCCATTAGATGCGAGAAGCTCGGCGCTTTCCCCAACTCTTCCCTTTTGCCCTGATGCTGTAGCAATTGGGGTAATGAGGGGTTAATAATGCACAATAGACATCAAACCCAAAATTAGTGATGGGTAGGGGTCTAAGAGACCCCCATCAATAATCCTATAAGTAAAAAGAAAACACAAACACCGAGAAAAATTCTTTATTTGGAATCAAATACAAAAAATAACCTTTCAACACTTTATTAACCCCCAAAACACCCCTGCAGGTCAGACGTAATCCACACGAGGTCCCAAAATGATTCAGCTCTGCAACATATCTGAAGTCACAGCACGCAACCATGAAACATGTCCACACGCTGCAGGCTGAGACTGAGCGACGATCAGCGTTGACGTCACTGGGGCTAGTTGCGGTCATAGCAAAAGGAGGACTGTGGGAACCTTTCGGCTGTGATCGCAACTTATTTAAATGACGTTACCGCTGATTGTGGCTCCGTCTCTCCCTGCAGTTACAGCATGCAGACATGTTCCAAGTGTTGAAAGTGGGTGGGTTTTTGTATTTTATTTCAAATAAAGGATTTTTTCATTGTATGTGTTTATTTACTTTCACTTACAGATTAGTGATGGGGAGGTCTCATAGACCCTCGCTATTATTAATCTAGGGCTTAGTGGCAGCTGTGGGCTGTTATTAACAACTCATTGCCTTGGTGAGGTGGCAGTCGGGGTAATCCGAAAGAGCTAGTCAAAGTGCTGAGCTTGTCGCAGATAATGGATGAGAAAATTCTGTGATGCTGCAGGCTGCTATTTTTATTCTGGGGGCGGCCTAAAAACCATAGTCCTCCCCAGTCTGAGAATACCAGCCCCCAGCTGTCGGGCTTCAATTTGGCTGGGTATCAAAATTTGGGGGGAACTGCAAGCCGTTTTTTTAAATGATTTATTTAAATGATTAAAAAAAAAGCTGTATACAGTCTCTTATTTTGATACACAGCCAAGATCAGCACAGGGCTGGGGCTGCAGCCTGTAGCCATGGGCTTTAGCAGCCTGTGGCACTAGGTATCATAATATGGGGGGACCACAGGACAACTTTTTTTACTTATTTTTATTGCACGATATAGACGCACATGGTGTCTGTGATTGGAAGCATCAGACAGGCTGTCACTCAGCGTGGGGGCACGTTTGACTGCAACCAATTACAGACACCGGTGGGTGGGGAAAGCAGTGCATATGCATTGAGGGTTAATTATTGGCCCCGGAAGTGAATGCGTTGCCGCGGTAGCAGTGTACAGCTATGCTGGAGCCTCGGTAAATAAAGCACGTGCGCTCTTATCCCCTTATCCCTTCTACCACCATTTTTAATCGCCGGATTCTGGTCCACATATAATTATACCCAGAACCAAATTTTAAACAGCGCATCACTGGGATCAACCGGTCCCTGTTATCTGCAAGTCCGCTCATCACTAATCACAAGTCACCTGACAGCATAAATCAGCTGGCATAACACTGAGTCCTTATAGTAATCGTAATCATCTCTTTTGTTAAAAACATTTCCCCGATGCAGTTCACACAGGCACAATGCAGATTGTATATGACCTTCTGGGTTACATCTTCTTCTATGCCTTTATCTTTGTAAATGTACCATGGTCAGTACCGCCACCATACAAGTTTAACAAGTTTATAATATACTAGAAGGTGGCCCGATTCTACGCATCGGGTATTCTAGAATTTACGTATTGTGTAGTTAATGTATGATTTTTGTTATATATATATATATAGATGTTGTTGTGTGTAGTTACCAAGTGTTTGTGTAGGGGCTGTACATGTTCTGGGTGTTGTCTGGGTGTAGCGGGGGGTGAGAGCGGTGTTGTTTGTGTCTTGCGTTGTGTGTCGTTATTTGTGGAGCGCTGTGTGTCTGTATCGTTGTGTATGTGTGTGTGTGTTTTGGGGGGAGGTATGTTTTGTGCAATGTGTGTGTTGTGCGGTATGTGCGTATATTTGTGTGTGCCGCGGTGTTTGTGTGTTGAGTGTTGTGTGTCTGCGGCGTTGTCTGTGTGTGTGGGTGTCTGTGTAGGGTGGTGTTTGTGGTTCCCAGTGTGTGTGTGGTGTGTTGTGCAGTGCGTGTGTGGCAGTGTGTGTGTGTGTTTTGGGGGGAGGTGTGCACCCCCCATCGTGGTCCACCCCCCATCGTGCTCCATCTCCCATGCTGTGCACCCCCCATCATGCTCCATCCCCCATGCTGCGCACCCCCCATCGTGCTCCATCCCCACTCCCCATTGTGCTCCATCCTCCATGCTGCGCATTCCCCATCGTGCTTCATCCCCCATGCTGCGCATTCCCAATCGTGCTCCATCCCCCATGCTGCGCATTCCTCATCGTGCTCCATCCCCCATGCTGCGCACTCCCTAATGTGCTCCATCCCCCATGCTGCGCACTCCCCATCGTGCTCCATCCCCCATGCTGCGCACTCCCCATCGTGCTCCATCCCCCATGCTGCACACTCCCCATCGTGCTCCATCCCCCATGCTGCGCACCCCCCATCATGCTCCATCTCCCATGCTGCGCACTCCCCATCGTGCTCCATCCCCCATGCTACGCATTCCCCATCATGCTCCATCCCCCATGCTGCGCACTCCCAAACGTGCTCCATCCTCCATGCTGCGCACTCCCCATCGTACTCCATCCCCCATGCTACGCATTCTCCATCATGCTCCATCCCCCATGCTGCGCACTCCCCATCGTGCTCCATCCCCCATGCTGTGCACTCCCCATCGTGCTCCATCCCCCATGCTGCACACTCCCCATCGTGCTCCATCCCCCATGCTGCACACTCCCCATCGTGCTCCATCCCCCATGCTGCGCACCCCCCATCGTGCTCCATCCCCCATGCTGCGCACACCCCATCGTGCTCCATCCCCCATGCTGCGCACTCCCCATCGTGCTCCATCCCCCATGCTGCGCACCCCCATCGTGCTCCATCCCCCATGCTGCGCACCCCCCATCGTGCTCCATCCCCCATGCTGCGCACTCCCCATCGTGCTCCATCCCCCATGCTGCACACTCCCCATCGTGCTCCATCCCCCATGCTGCGCACTCCCCATCGTGCTACATCCCCCATGCTGTGCACCCCCCATCGTGCTCCACAGTCACACATCAGACAGTAAACACGCACACATATGATCGCATACACTCACACACACACCCCACTTCTCCCTGTGCCCACCGGTGGGCGGTCCCAGCAGCTGTGCTGCACGCCGTGCTCCTCTGCCGACACTCACAGATCCGATCGCATACACTCACACACACACACACACACTCACACACATCCGATCGCATACACTCACACACATCCGATCACATACACTCACACACACTCACACACATCCGATCGCATACACACACACACTGACGATATCGCACATACGCGCTGACACACTCACAACATCCGGAGATACCACATGCTTCCGGCCATGTGATCCTCCAGCAGGTCCTGGAAGCTCACAGCACAGTATCGCCGCCGAGAAGCAAGCGATATCACGGGATGTTGTGAGTGTGTGGATGCGATGTGAGGTGTGTGTGAGAGTGAGTGTGATCTGATGTGTGTGTGTGTCTGTTCTTATGTGTGTGTGAGGTGTGTGTGTTCCGCCGCTGCAGGACGTGGATGCGATCTGATGTGTGTGTGAGGTGTGTGTGTTCTGCCGCTGCAGGACGTGGATGCGATCTGATGTGAGTGTGAGTGTGAGTCTGAGTGTGAGTCTGAGTGTGAGTCTGAGTGTGAGTCTGAGTGTGAGTGCGAGTGTGCATGTGAGTGTGAGTGTGCATGTGAGTGTGAGTGTGCATGTGAGTGTGAGTCTGAGTGTGAGTCTGAGTGTGCATGTGAGTGTGAGTGTGCATGTGAGTGTGAGTGTGCATGTGAGTGTGAGTGTGAGTGTGCATGTGAGTGTGAGTGTGCATGTGAGTGTGAGTCTGAGTGTGAGTGTGCATGTGAGTGTGAGTGTGCATGTGAGTGTGAGTGTGCATGTGAGTGTGAGTCTGAGTGTGAGTGTGCATGTGAGTGTGAGTCTGAGTGTGAGTGTGCATGTGAGTGTGAGTCTGAGTGTGAGTGTGCATGTGAGTGTGAGTCTGAGTGTGCATGTGAGTGTGAGTCTGAGTGTGAGTGTGCATGTGAGTGTGAGTCTGAGTGTGAGTGTGCATGTGAGTGTGAGTCTGAGTGTGAGTGTGCATGTGAGTGTGAGTGTGAGTCTGAGTGTGAGTGTGCATGTGAGTGTGAGTCTGAGTGTGAGTGTGCATGTGAGTGTGAGTCTGAGTGTGAGTGTGAGTGTGCATGTGAGTGTGAGTCTGAGTGTGAGTGTGCATGTGAGTGTGAGTGTGCATGTGAGTGTGAGTCTGAGTGTGCATGTGAGTGTGAGTCTGAGGGTGAGTCTGAGTGTGAGTGTGCATGTGAGTGTGAGTCTGAGTGTGAGTGTGCATGTGAGTGTGAGTCTGAGTGTGAGTGTGCATGTGAGTGTGAGTCTGAGTGTGAGTGTGCATGTGAGTGTGAGTCTGAGTGTGAGTCTGAGTGTGAGTGTGCATGTGAGTGTGAGTCTGAGTGTGAGTGTGCATGTGAGTGTGAGTCTGAGTGTGAGTGTGCATGTGAGTGTGAGTCTGAGTGTGAGTCTGAGTGTGAGTGTGCATGTGAGTGTGAGTCTGAGTGTGAGTGTGCATGTGAGTGTGAGTCTGAGTGTGAGTGTGCATGTGAGTGTGAGTCTGAGTGTGAGTGTGCATGTGAGTGTGAGTCTGAGTGTGAGTGTGCATCTGAGTGTGAGTCTGAGTGTGAGTGTGCATGTGAGTGTGAGTCTGAGTGTGAGTGTGCATGTGAGTGTGAGTCTGAGTGTGAGTGTGCATGTGAGTGTGAGTGTGAGTCTGAGTGTGAGTATGCATGTGAGTGTGAGTCTGAGTGTGAGTGTGCATGTGAGTGTGAGCCTGAGTGTGAGTGTGCATGTGAGTGTGAGTCTGAGTGTGAGTGTGCATGTGAGTGTGAGTGTGCATGTGAGTGTGAGTCTGAGTGTGCATGTGAGTGTGAGTCTGAGGGTGAGTCTGAGTGTGAGTGTGCATGTGAGTGTGAGTCTGAGTGTGAGTGTGCATGTGAGTGTGAGTCTGAGTGTGAGTGTGCATGTGAGTGTGAGTCTGAGTGTGAGTGTGCATGTGAGTGTGAGTCTGAGTGTGAGTCTGAGTGTGAGTGTGAGTCTGAGTGTGAGTCTGAGTGTGAGTGTGCATGTGAGTGTGAGTCTGAGTGTGAGTGTGCATGTGAGTGTGAGTCTGAGTGTGAGTCTGAGTGTGAGTGTGCATGTGAGTGTGAGTCTGAGTGTGAGTGTGCATGTGAGTGTGAGTCTGAGTGTGAGTGTGCATGTGAGTGTGAGTCTGAGTGTGAGTGTGCATGTGAGTGTGAGTCTGAGTGTGAGTGTGCATGTGAGTGTGAGTCTGAGTGTGAGTGTGCATGTGAGTGTGAGTCTGAGTGTGAGTCTGAGTGTGAGTGTGCATGTGAGTGTGAGTCTGAGTGTGAGTGTGCATGTGAGTGTGAGTCTGAGTGTGAGTGTGCATGTGAGTGTGAGTGTGAGTCTGAGTGTGAGTGTGCATGTGAGTGTGAGTCTGAGTGTGAGTGTGCATGTGAGTGTGAGTCTGAGTGTGAGTGTGAGTGTGCATGTGAGTGTGAGTGTGCATGTGAGTGTGAGTGTGCATGTGAGTGTGAGTCTGAGTGTGCATGTGAGTGTGAGTCTGAGGGTGAGTCTGAGTGTGAGTGTGCATGTGAGTGTGAGTGTGAGTGTGCATGTGAGTGTGAGTCTGAGTGTGAGTGTGCATGTGAGTGTGAGTCTGAGTGTGAGTGTGCATGTGAGTGTGAGTCTGAGTGTGAGTGTGCATGTGAGTGTGAGTCTGAGTGTGAGTGTGCATGTGAGTGTGAGTGTGAGTCTGAGTGTGCATGTGAGTGTGAGTCTGAGGGTGAGTCTGAGTGTGAGTGTGCATGTGAGTGTGAGTCTGAGTGTGAGTGTGCATGTGAGTGAGTGTGAGTCTGAGTGTGAGTCTGAGTCTGAGTGTGAGTGAGTGTGAGTGAGTGTGCGTGTGAGTCTGAGTGTGAGTGTGTGTGAGTCTGAGTCTGCGTGTGAGTCTGAGTGTGCATGTGAGTGTGAGTCTGAGTCTGAGTGAGTGTGAGTGAGTGTGCGTGTGAGTCTGAGTGTGAGTCTGAGTGTGAGTCTGAGTGTGAGTGTGCATGTGAGTGTGAGTCTGAGTCTGAGTGTGAGTGTGTGTGAGTCTGAGTGTGAGTCTGAGTCTGCGTGTGAGTCTGAGTGTGAGTCTGAGTCTGGGTGTGAGTGTGAGTGAGTGTGAGTGAGTGTGCGTGTGAGTCTGAGTGTGAGTGTGAGTGTGTGTGAGTCTGAGTCTGAGTGTGAGTCTGAGTCTGCGTGTGAGTCTGAGTGTGAGTGTGCATGTGAGTCTGAGTGTGAGTCTGAGTGTGAGTCTGAGTGTGAGTCTGAGTGTGCGTGTGAGTCTGAGTGTGAGTCTGAGTGTGAGTCTGAGTGTGCGTGTCAGTCTGAGTGTGAGTCTGAGTGTGAGTGTGCATGTGAGTGTGAGTCTGAGTCTGAGTGTGTGTGAGTGTGAGTCTGAGTGTGCGTGTGAGTCTGTGAGTGTGCGTGTGAGTCTGTGTGAGTGTGCGTGTGAGTGTGCATGTGAGTGTGAGTCTGAGTGTGAGTGTGCATGTGAGTGTGAGTCTGAGTGTGAGTGTGCATGTGAGTGTGAGTCTGAGTGTGAGTGTGCATGTGAGTGTGAGTCTGAGTGTGAGTCTGAGTGTGAGTGTGCATGTGAGTGTGAGTCTGAGTGTGAGTGTGCATGTGAGTGTGAGTCTGAGTGTGTGTGCATGTGAGTGTGAGTCTGAGTGTGAGTGTGCATGTGAGTGTGAGTCTGAGTGTGAGTGTGCATGTGAGTGTGAGTGTGAGTCTGAGTGTGCATGTGAGTGTGAGTCTGAGGGTGAGTCTGAGTGTGAGTGTGCATGTGAGTGTGAGTCTGAGTGTGAGTGTGCATGTGAGTGAGTGTGAGTGTGAGTCTGAGTGTGAGTGTGCATGTGAGTGTGAGTCTGAGTGTGAGTCTGAGTGTGAGTGTGAGTGAGTGTGAGTGAGTGTGCGTGTGAGTCTGAGTGTGAGTCTGAGTGTGAGTCTGAGTGTGAGTGTGCATGTGAGTGTGAGTGTGAGTCTGAGTGTGAGTGTGAGTGTGTGTGAGTCTGAGTGTGAGTCTGAGTCTGAGTCTGCGTGTGAGTCTGAGTGTGAGTCTGAGTCTGAGTCTGAGTCTGAGTGTGAGTGAGTGTGAGTGAGTGTGCGTGTGAGTCTGAGTGTGAGTGTGAGTGTGTGTGAGTCTGAGTGTGAGTCTGAGTCTGAGTCTGCGTGTGAGTCTGAGTGTGAGTGTGCATGTGAGTCTGAGTGTGAGTCTGAGTGTGAGTCTGAGTGTGAGTCTGAGTGTGAGTCTGAGTGTGCGTGTGAGTCTGAGTGTGAGTCTGAGTGTGAGTGTGAGTCTGAGTGTGCGTGTCAGTCTGAGTGTGAGTCTGAGTGTGAGTGTGCATGTGAGTGTGAGTCTGAGTGTGAGTGTGAGTGTGTGTGAGTCTGAGTGTGAGTCTGAGTGTGAGTCTGAGTGTGAGTGTGAGTCTGAGTCTGAGTGTGTGTGAGTGTGAGTCTGAGTGTGCGTGTGAGTCTGTGAGTGTGCGTGTGAGTCTGTGTGAGTGTGCGTGTGAGTGTGCATGTGAGTGTGCATGTGAGTGTGCGTGTGAGTGTGAGTGTGCGTGTGAGTCTGATTGTGAGTGTGCATGTGAGTCTGAGTGTGAGTCTGAGTGTGAGTGTGCATGTGAGTCTGAGTGTGAGTGTGCGTGTGAGTCAGAGTGAGTGGAGGCCAATCCGTGCGGGGGGGGCGGACCCGAGGCGAGCGGCCAATCCGTGCGGGGGGGAGGAGCCGAGGCGAGCGGCCAATCCGTGGGGGGGCGGGGCCATTGCGAGCCCAGCGGCCAATCAGCTTTGTGTCACCGTAAGGACACAATTTTGGAGCATGACAGACAGACAGACAGACAGATAGACAGACAGACAGACAGAATAAGGCAAATATATATATAGATTGGTGTCAGTGATAGACATTGTCATACAAAAATGGGCAGTGTTCATCAGCTGAGCCAAGTAAACCCATAGATTCTGTTTGGTTTTTCATAAGGCTAAATTTTCCATGGTTGGTCTCTCTCTGTTTTCGGTCTGAAGATTTCTTGGCTTCTGATGGAAGTTGAAAGGACATGGTGGCGCCAATGATGCAACATTTCCAGATTTTGATCTAAAGGGACAAAAATACACATATTTTCTGAGATAACATCTGTCATTTTGGACGTGTTCCCACTTTTCTTGTCTGGGTTTCATAACTATCAACACATGGTCCTTTCCTTGAGCAATGACTTCAGCAGGTTCTGGAATACCTATGTCACCCAATTTTTTCACTCAGATTTTTACAGTATCATTGATAGGATGTGAGGATCCAAAACATTCATCTTCTCTGACTATCACAACTGTAGGCGCCCTTCCTCTCACCACCTGCATTTTATAAATAGGTTGTACCAGCAACTGAGCTATCTTATCTCCCTTCTGTATTAGCATGTCACTTACTCCACCATTCATTAGAAGTACCTTAATTTCTACTTGATAATCCTGATCTATCACTTCTGCTATTACCTGAAATCAGTGTAAAGGTACCGTCACACTAAACAACTTACCAGCGATCCCAACAACGATACAACCTGATAGGGATCGCTGGTAAGTTGCTAGGAGGTTGCTGGTGAGAGGTCACACAGACGCTCCAGCGATCCCACCAGCAACCTGACCTGGCAGGGATCGCTGCAGCATCGCTACACGGGTTGCTGGTGAGCTGTCACCAGTGACCAGCCCCTAGCCAGCAGCGATGCACTTTAGCGATGCTGCGCTTGGTAACTAAGGTAAATATCGGGTAACCAACCCGATATTTACCTTGGTTACCAGCGCACGCAGCTACACGTGCAGAGAGCAGGGAGCAGCGAACACCGCTTAGCGCTGGCTCCCTGCTCTCCTAGTTACAGCACACATCGGGTTAATTACCCGATGTGTGCTGCAGCTACATGTGCACAGAGCAGGGAGCAGCGCACACCGCTTAGCGCTGGCTCCCTGCTCTCCTAGTTACAGCACACATTGTGTAAATTACCCAATGTGTGCTGTAGCTACCTGTGCAGAGAGCAGGGAGCAGCGCACACCGCTTAGCGCTGGCTCCCTGTTCTCCTAGTTACAGCACACATCGGGTTAATTACCCGATGTGTGCTGTAGCTACATGTGCAGAGAGCAGGGAGCCGCGCACACTTCTTAGCGCTGGCTCCCTGCTCTCCTAGCTACAGTACACATCGGGTTAATTACCCGATGTGTACTCTGCTACACGTGCAAGGAGCAGGAGCCGGCACTGACAGTGAGAGCGGTGGAGTCTGGTAACGAAGGTAAATATCGGGTAACCAAGGACAGGGCTTCTTGGTTACCCAATGTTTTTAACTCGCCCACCCCAGGGCTATGGGACACCCGGTGCCGGGCCGGACTAGTCCGGTGGTAGTCAGTGGTGGCTGGGCCAGGCTCCGTGGCCCTGGTGGGTGTCAGTAGAATATGTGGCTTGATGAATAAAGTTTGTGTTCGTGACGCCACCTGTGGTCTGCTGCTATTAAGCCGCCGCTGCTGTGTGAGGCCTCCGGGGTGATGATATAGCAGCAATGGTGGTACTGCTCCCCACAGGTGGAGCGGAGCCCCGGGGACACTGTTAGTGCTCGTGAAAGTCTATGGGGTTGTGTGGCTAACACGGTGCAGGGTCGACAGGCAATGAAAGAACCAGGCACAAACAACAGTCTCTTTACCTTTTCCTCTTTTACTTTGGGAACAGTCCAGTCCTGGGAGACCGTTACAGGTGGTGATGGGGATCCGGTCGGCCTGGAAGTACTTGGGGTGATCTTTCTGGCCAGCTGAGTATGAGGCCTACTCCTGTGCTTTTCTTTGTTATGATAGGACCCTGCTTCTCTGAATCCAGCAATGGCCCTCTTTGCTGCTGGGACCGATGGTATGTCCCTTTCCCTCTGTAGCAGGCTGCGCAGGCCCTCTCTGGTGCTTCTCTGCTGGAGTCCACACCGGGCCCTGATGCTGCAGCTGTACCTTCGGGATGTTTATGGGACAGGTGCTTGCAGCTCTCCTGCCCTTCGGATTCGGCTACCAGGGAGTATTTTAAGCCCTGGTGGCCACAGACTCCGATGTCCGAGTCTCTCCGCTGCCTCTCTGTTACTCCTGCTTCCCTGGGCCAAGCTACTCTAGCTCTAGGCCCCAGATCCACAGGACAGCACACTCTGCGTCTGCTTCCTTCCACTTCTCTCTACAGACTCACAACTACTTCCTCCCTCAGGTCAGACTTGAGGAAAGCTCCCTGGAATTCCAGGTTCAGAGCTCCCCCTGCTGGCCGGAGGGAGAACTGCGTTGGGTGTTAAACTTGCTGGCCAATGGACCTCCCCATTACCTCCAGGCTCAGCATTAACCCTTTGGGAGGGCAATGCTGTTGTGGCGACCAGGTCCTGGGGCGCCACATTTACCGTGGTTACTAGCGTCCACAGAAGCCGGCTCCTGTTGCCTGCACATTTAGTTGTTGCTGTCTCGCTGTCACACACAGCGATCTGTGCTTCACAGCGGGACAGCAACAACTAAAAAATGGCCCAGGCCATTCAGCAACAACCAACGACCTCACAGCAGGGGCCAGGTTGTTGCTGGATGTCACACACAGCAACATCACTAGCAACATCGCTGCTACATCACAAAAGTTGTTCGTTAGCAGCGATGTTGCTAGCGATGTTGCTTAATGTGACGGGGCCTTAAGGGTTCGGTTCCACTTGCGATTTTCATGTGCGAGTGCGATCCGATAAAACATCGGATTGCACTCGCACCAGTGCAAAAACTATGGGGTATCGTCCATCTGCGATTGATTTCTCATGCCACAACGGCATGCAGAATGAATCGCAGCATGCTGCGTTTGGCAGCGAGTCTCAGCTTGCGCACCCCCATGCAAGCCTGTGGGAGTCTGTGAGACATTGAACTGTACTTGCATGTAATACAAGTGCAGGGCGATGTATGCAGAGAAAGTCCGCGGAGGAGATGCGGAGAAAGTGCTCCCTCCCTCTTCTCTGCAGCTGTGATACGATCGCAAGATTGCATCACAGTCGCATGACCCTCGGCTGACACTCGCAGAAGAGGGTCTTTAGCATATCCCTTCCAATGCTCTTGCGCTCTCTCTGAAGCTGTGCGCAAGTGGAAAAGTACCCTTAAGCTGGGTTTACACCCTGCAACATCTCAAACGACATCGCTGTAACGTCACCGGTTTTGTGACGCAATAGCGATGTTGTTTGCGATGTTGCAGTGTGTGAATCCTATCAGCGACCCGGCCCCTGCTGTGAAGTTGTAATCGTTACAAATCGTTCAGGACCATTCCTAGGTCCTTTGTTTCCCGCTGTGCAGCATGAAGTTTCAGTGTGTGAAGCCTTTTCAGCGACTTTGTTAGCAACTTCCCTTTCAAAAGGCTGCTTATCAACGTCCCCAAACAACCAGCTAGGTCGCTCTGCAGGTCCGGATCGCTGTTGAGTTGTTGGCCAGGTTTGCCTGTTTGAACGCTCACCAGAGACTTAGCAGAGACTTAGGGAGGTCGCTATTGCGTCACCAAACCGGTGACGTTACAGCGATGTCCTTTGCGATGTTGCAGCGTGTAAACCCAGCTTTAGGCCAAACTTGACCTTAGGGCTATGAGACCAAAATTGTGAGAAACCATTTACAAGTCTATTGTCCTGTCTGAAAATAAAATTAAAGAACATACATTCAAAGCAAACAACCATTAGCTAATTACAGTACCCATACATCACAATGGGATGATTCTCTGTTTTATTGTTTAGACTGATTACTCTGATATCATGTGAAAGTTTGGTTTCCAGTCTAAAAATAAACACAAACATAATTAGAATACAAGCTCAAATCACAAAACATAATTTTATCTGATTCATTATCCATGTGCTAATAGAGTCACATCTTAAGGCCCCGTCACACTAAGCAACATCGCTAGCAACATCGCTGCTAACGAACAACTTTTGTGACGTTGCTAGCGATGTTGCTGTTTGTGACATCCAGCAACAACCTGGCCCCTGCTGTGAGGTCGTTGGTTGTTGCTGAATGTCCTGGGCCATTTTTTAGTTGTTGCTGTCCCGCTGTGAAGCGCAGATCGCTGTGTGTGACAGCGAGACAGCAACAACTAAATGTGCAGGCAGCAGGAGCCGGCTTCTGCGGAGGCTGGTATCCACAGTAAACATCGGGTAACCAAGAAGCCCTGTCCTTGGTTACCCGATATTTACCTTTGTTACCAGCCTCCGCCGCTCTCACTGTCAGTGCCGGCTCCTGCTCTGTGCACATGTAGCTGCAGGACACATCGGGTTAATTAACCCGATGTGTGCTGTAGCTAGGAGAGCAAGGAGCCAGCGCTAAGCAGTGTGCGCTGCTCCCTGCTCTGTGCACATTTAGCTGCAGTACACATCGGGTAATTAACCCGATGTGTGCTGTAACTAGGAGAGCAAGGAGCCAGCGCTAAGTGGTGTGCACTGCTCCCTGCTCTGTGATGTAGCTGCAGCACACATCGGGTAATTAACCCGATGTGTGCTGTAACTAGGAGAGCAGGGAGCCAGCGCTCAGTGTGCGCTGCTCCCTGCTCTCTGCACGTGTAGCTCCGTGCGGTGGTAACCAAGGTAAATATCGGGTTGGTTACCCGATATTTACCTTAGTTACCAAGCGCAGCATCTTCCACGCAGCGCTGGGGGCTGGGACACTGGTTGCTGGTGAGCTCACCAGCAACTCGTGTAGCGACGCTCCAGCGATCCCTGCCAGGTCAGGTTGCTGGTGGGATCGCTGGAGCGTCGCAGTGTGACATCTCACCAGCAACCTCCTAGCAACTTACCAGCGATCCCTATTGTTGTTGGGATCGCTGGTAAGTTGCTTAGTGTGACTGGACCTTTAAGGCCCAGTCACACTAAACAACTTACCAGCGATCCCAACAATGATACAACCTGATAGGGATCGTTGGTAAGTTGCTAGGAGGTCGCTGGTGAGATGTCACACTAAGCGATGCTCCAGCGATCCCACCAGCAACCTGACCTGGCAGGGATCACTGGAGCGTCGCTACACGGGTTGCTGGTGAGCTGTCACACAGGCAGATCTCACCAGCAACCAGTGACCAGCCCCCAGCCAGCAGCGCCGCGTGGAAGCGATGCTGCGCTTGGTAACTAAGGTAAATATCGGGTAACCAACCCGATATTTACCTTGGTTACCAGCGCACACCACTTAGCGCCGGCTCCCTGCACACTTAGCCACAGTACACATCGGGTTAATTACCCGATGTGTACTCTGCTACGTGTGCAGGCAGCAGGAGTCGGCTTCTGCGGACGCTGGTAACCACGATAAACATCGGGTAACCAAGAAGCCCTTACCTTGGTTACCCGATATTTACCTTCGTTACCAGCGTCCGCCGCTCTCACACTGCCAGTGCTGGCTCCCTGTTCCCTGCACTCCTAGCCACAGTACACATCGGGTTAGTTTCCCGATGTGTACTGTGGCTACGTGTGCAGAGAGCAGGGAGTCGGCACTGACAGCTGAGAGCGGCGGACGCTGGTAACGAAGGTAAATATCGGGTAACCAAGGTAAGGGCTTCTTGGTTACCCGATGTTTACCGTGGTTACCAGCGTCCGCAGAAGCCGGCTCCTGCTGCCTGCACATTTAGTTTTTTGCTCTGTCGCTGTCATACACAGCAATGTGTGCTTCACAGCGGGAGAGCAACAACTAAAAATTGGCGCAGGACATTCAGAAACAACCAACGACCTCACAGCAGGGGCTAGGTTGTTGCTGGATGTCACACCCAGCAACATCGCTAGCAACATTGCTGCTACGTCACAAAAGTTGTTCCTTAGCAGCGATGTTGCTAGCGATGTTGCTTAGTGTGATGTGGCCTTAACTTGACAGCTAAAAAGCTCATTGTTTACCCAACTATATTGGTACATTGTGTTTTATTAATTAGCAACAGGGGTATGGCAATCTGTAACCAACTGAAAAGTAGCCAGAATAATTACCCTCCTAATTGTCAGGTCTGGTGGTTCTGCACCTGTGACAGTCCGTCATGCTCCTACATGTGCTCTGGCTCGCTGATGGGTCACCAGTCGCTGGCCACAAGGGGCGGGGTGTTGCCATCGGGGGCGGCGCTTGCACTAATGCCCGTGCTGACTAAGCACGTCATACCCTGGAGGTCACTGGAAGGCGGCACACCACTGCTACCAGCAATGGTGTCAGTCAGGTCCCCTGGTGTGAGCTGTTGCCAGAGGATATGGGACGCTATATCCTCTGACTCAGTCAGATGGTGGAAGGTTCCCTCCATTCCACCCTTTTCCTCTCCTTCTGATGTTCTGTGGACAGAGGGTGGGTAATGGGTGTTGCCTCAGAGAGTCACATGAGCTCTGGGAGGCAGATTTAAACCTGCAATCTGCCTCCCTTAGTTGCTGATTAATTCAGTGGTGTGGTTGGTTAGAGTGGTTTGCTTGTGCTAAAGCGCTGTCGTTTTCCTTGAGCTTATCCTGCTGTGGGTTACAGCTTCTCCTTCGTTATAGCTGGGTTCACCTTTCTCTTTAGTTTCTGCTGTGTATCAACCTTTAGTTTGGTTATCTACGTTCAGCTCTCTTTTGTGTCTCCTGCGGTTTCAGCCTAATGTTTTGTTTCCTTTTCCATTAGGCTATTTTGTTAGTGTGCTTTTCCCATCTGCCTCTGTGTGCCCGGTCACCAGCTGCCTGGGAAGGGCGCTGTTAAATTCCTTCCTTGCCAGGACTGACAGGCGAGTGAAGGATATCACCGGCCCTTAAGGGTGTGCGGCAGTGCGATGGCTAGTGCCAAGTGCGACCAACACAGTGCGCTTGCTTGCATGCAGGGGGTCTGGTCTCACCATCCTGCATTACATATTAATCAGCTCAATATGGATCCTGCTGAACAACTGGTGGAGCAAATGCAGAATCTGCTGGTTATGTTCCAGGATCTTGCAGCTACTGGGAGGCACCACTCTCAGACTCTGGCTCAGTTGGCCCCTGTAGCACCTCACCCTGGAGTAGCCCCAATACCACCTGTACCAGCCCCTGAATTGGTTGCTCAGACTTCCCCTGAACCGAATATTCTTTTCAGGGGATTGGGAGAAATTTTTTAATTTCCATGGTAATTGCAAATAGTTTTTTTCAACTCAGACCCATTTCTTCAGGGAATGAGAGGTGGGCTTAATTATCTCTTTTCTCAGGGGGGATACCCAGACATGGGCCTTTTCTTTAGCTGATGATTCCCCAGCCCATAACTCCAATGAGGTGTTTTCAGGGAATTGGGGCTCCTTTATGATGTACCAGCTAGAGTCGCTATGGCTGAATCAAACCTCAGAGCACTTTGTCAGGGTAATCTACAGGTTGAGGAATATTGCTCTCAGTTGGATGGTCCACATAGAATTATATGGTGGTCTGTTGAGGTGGGGTGGAACGATGCTGCCCTGCTGTGCAGGTTTCTGAGTGACTTGGCGGATGTCTTAAAGGATATGCTGGTATACCATTCACCGCCTCACAGTCTTGAAGCTGCCATGATTCTCGTTGTGCATCTGGATTGGTACTGGTTACTAGAAAAAGCCTCCACTAGGGGGATGTTGGTCTATCCAAGAAAGTCTCTATTTCCTGAGGAGAAGCCAAGGCAAATTGGAGAGGTGACGACTTTTTGGGAGCAAAGACAATGTCGCTGGGAGCTCCTCAACTAGGCGCACAGGTATCCCATTTTAAAAAAGCATTTTTTTCTCATTGTCCTGGCTTATCAGGGTAAGGAGGTCAAAGGTTATGCTTTTGTGGATTGTGGGGCAAAAGTGATTTTTTTTTTGGATCTCTCTGTGGTTAAAACCTTGGAGAATCCCCTCAAGGCTTTTAAGCCAGCCATTAAATTCACTTCGCTGGATAATTGCCCACTTTTCCAGCATGTTGAAATGTACAATAAAGACACTGTATCTCTTCAGATGCTGTGTCTTCACAGACAGTAGATTACCTTTTTAGTATGACTCGCCCACCCCAGGGCTATGGGACACCCGATGCCGGGCCGGACTAGTCCGGGGGTCGTCAGTGGTGGCGGGGCCCGGCTCCGTGGCCCTGGTGGGTGTCAGTTAAATATGGCTGGTGAATAAAGTTTATGGTTGTCGTGACGCCACCTGTGGTTTGCGGCTATTAAGCCGCCGCTGCTGTGTGAGGCCTCCGGGGTGATGATATGGCAGCAATGGTGGTACGGCTCCCCACAGGTGGAGCGGTGCCCCGGGGACACTGTTGGTGCTCGTGAGAGGCTATGGTGTTGTGTGGATAACATGGTGCAGGGCCGACAGGCAATGAAAGAAAAAGGCACAAACAACAGTCTCTTTACCTTCTCCTCTTTTACTTCACAAACGGTTAGTCCTGGGAGACCGTTACAGGTGGTAGAGGGCTCCGGCCGGCCTGGAAGTAACTGAGATGTCGTTTTGGCCAGAGGAGTATGAGGTCTACTCCTGTTCTTTCCTTACTGTGATAGGACCCTGCTCTCTGAATTTAGCAATGGCCCTCTTGTTGCTGGGACCGGTGGTACGTCCCTTTCCCTCTGTGGTAGGCTGCGCAGGCCCTCTCTGGTGCTTCTCTGCTGGGGTCCACACCGGGCCCTGATGATGCAGCTGTACCTTCGGGCTGTTTATGGGCCAGGTGCTTGCAGCTCTCCTGCCCTTCGGATTCGGCTACCAGGGAGTATTTTAGGCCCTGGTGGCCACAGACTCCGATGTCCGAGTCTCTTCTGCGCCTCTCTGCTCCCCCTGCTTCACTGGGCCAAGCTGCTCCAGCTCTAGGCCCCAATTCCACAGGACAGCACTACTCTGCGTCTGCTTGCTATCACTTCTCTCTATAGACTGAACACTAACCCCTCCCTCAGGTAAGGCTTAAGGAATGCTCCCTGGAATTCCAGGTTCAGATCTCCCCCTGCTGGCCCGAGGGAGGAACTGCGTTGGATGTTAAACTTACTGGCCAATAGACCTCCCAATTACCTCCAGGCTCAGCATTAACCCTTTGGAGGGGCAATGCTGTTGTGGCGACCAGGTCCTGGGGCGCCACACTCCCCTTTAGTTAAACTCATTTCTCCCGGACTGAAGAAAACAAAACAAAACATGTTACAACCTTAAACAACTATAAGAGTCAAGTGTGGCTCCCTGCCGGGTGTCCATTACACTGCTCCATGAGGGACCCGCCGCGATAAAACCCCCAACGTAGGCTCTGGGCGTGCATTGATGACCCCACTCTATGCACGCCGGACGGGTTTTTCTTCAGGGGTGCTGAGCACACTGGTGCTAACTATGTACAGCTAGAGTGTTGGCCACCCATAGTCCAGTGGCCCAATTGTCCATTTACTTAATCAGCTAAGACAAAAAACATTTTATACAAGACATTTAAACTAACTATATACATTCTGTTAGGTATTTTACTTTCTATGTTCTATACCTTGGAGGGGGCTGTCCCCGAGTGCTACGTTGGGACCGGCGTAGCTCTGGGGTTTGTCCCTGACTACTTGGAGTGTCTGCCCCCTCGGTGTTACTGGTAGTCCTAACCCTGACAGGTATGCGTGTTGGTTGCCTACGGGGTCTCAGATTCGCCAAGGGTATGGCAGGTTCACCACTGGCAGGGGGTTGATTCTCCTGTTCTACTGCTGGCGTGTCATCTTGTGTTGGGGCGGACAGTTCCTTAGATGGATCTGGAACCTCTTCTGTCTCTGGCTCGACCAACTGCGGGAACGTCAAGACTGGTACCACTATGGCATTATTTATTCGGGTCCAAGTTTTGGGGAATTTGCCAAGGATTGTTTGTATCATCTCTCCCTCTTTTTCTTGAATTTCTTCCACTTCTTTTTGGATTTTGCACTGCTCAGGGCACGCTTTCAGGCGGTCTCTGGACACTGTTTGATAAGTCTTGCCTTCATCTTTGCTTATGAGGCATACCTTACTATTGTCAAAGTTGGAGGGAATAATGGTGTAGGGTTCATTCTCCCACTGATCATCTAATTTATGCGCCCTCCGCTTTTTCTTGAGGACCTGTTCTCCAGGTGCTAAGGGAGTTGCTGGGGCTGTTTGATTGTAGTTCTGCTCTTTTCTCGTTCTTGCTTGGGACAGGCTCTTTTCTACGCATTCCTGGACTTTGCGGTACTGCTGTTGTCGCTCTGTATCCCAATCTTCTATCTCTTGAACCGTTTCAGGTGACACAGTTCCTATCTCAAAGTCTAAAGGTAACTTGCCAGGTCTTGCTCGCATCAAGTAAGCAGGGCTACAGTTGGTCGAGTTTACTGGGATATGGTTGTGACGCCCTGGGCAAGCCAGGGGTCACAGGTCACATCACCACCACACCCTACATCCCAGTTAGGAACACCAAAGCTACTAAAATCCTTGTTGCCTTCCTCCAGGGGCTGATGTTCACACCAGGGGGTGGGCCAGGCGGTTGGCTCCGCCCACCGAGGAGTACACAGCCCTGGAGGCGGGAAGAACCAGGCAGTTTAGCTCAGGCAGAGCTTGAGTGAGGAAGAAGTTAAGAAAAGAAAGTTGAGGAGAGAAGTTCAAGCTAGGGAGTGGAGGAGTAAACAGTCAAGTCAAGTGAGGAAAGTGAAGTAGTAGTGGAGCAAAGAAGAAAAGAGTAAAAGTGAGCGTAGAAAGACCTGAAGTCGGTCCGGCTAAGTGCAGGACAGTGTCAGCAAGGTCAGCAACAGCGGTGATTGTCTGGAGGGGGACTGCTCGGAGGTTGCTGGAAGGACCGCGGACGGGTAGTGGCCCGGCGGTCTGGAGCAGTATACGAAGGACAGTCAGCACCAGGGCAGGGGCCTCTCGGACCCCGGCAAGGCTAGGAGTCGCCATAATTTGCCAAATCCGTCAGTGAAGGGGACGTCTGTCCCCCAACAACCAAGTCCCGATTGAAGGCAACAGTCCAACCATCAAGGAGGAACACCGCCACCGCCAGGGCACCAGTTCCTCGGGGCCAGCGCCTGCGGGCAAAGAGTAGAGCTCCTCCGGTCCAGCTTGAAGCCGGGGAGCGGGTTACCGGTGGGAACCCATCGCTACCAACACACGAACATTAGGTGCTGGACAAAGGGACATCACCGTTACCTACTGGGAGAGCAAGTGCAGCCGTCCGTGGGAACCGTCTTTCCAGCCGTGTGTTTTACCGAGAACTGTGTCATCGTCTCAGGCTGAGTGAGTACCAAAGTGCCGCAAGGCACAGCGCTGCCCCCGCGTCCCTGCGCCCACCAAGCCCTGCATCACCCACCTCATCACTGGGCCCCGGGATCACCAACCCCTACCCACGGAGGTGCAACACAACAACGGGCTGCTCCACATCATCATTCCCGGGATTCCCCTATCGAGCAGCGGTGGTGCTAACAAATCACCACAACCGTGGGTGGCGTCACGGACAATAGACTCAATCCCCACACCCAAAAACCCCCCTTTCACTCACGGGCGAGGAGCGCCGCTAGAGTCCCCGGGATCCGGCCCAACGCTCGAGCCACCGAGCAGCAGCAGGCCGCAGCAGCCGCGGCAGCCGGACCCGAGCAGTGGGAGAGCGCGGCGTCCCCTCCTCCGCCCGCGACATGGTTATACAGGTCTACCAGATCTGGTAACTTCTCTGGCCATTGGTTTCTTTCTTCCAGAGGTAGAGTCTTGAGCATATCAATAACCACATGGTTCATCTTCTCGCACAATCCATTGGTTTGGGGGTGCTACGGTGTTGTTCTGAGTTTCTTACAGCCGTACATGTTACAGAACTCTTGGAACACTTTTGCCTCGAATGCAGGACCTTGATCAGTCAGTACCCTTTCCGGATAACCGTGAGGTCGACAAAAGTATGCCTGAAATGCTCTAGCTGCTGTTCTGGCTGTCTGGTCCTTCACAGGCACTACTACCAGGAAACGAGAGTAATGGTCCACAATGGTGAGGGCGTACACATAGCCTGACCGGCTTGGTGTTAACTTCACGTGGTCCAGGGCCACCAACTCCAGGGGCTGCTTCGTGACAATTGGCTGTAGGGGAGACCTCTGGCTGGCATCATCTTTCCGCCTCAGGTTACACGGACCACAGTCTCGGCACCACTTCTCGACTGTCTTTCTCATTTGCACCCAGTAGAACCGATCGCGGAGTAGGGTCTCCAACTTCTTCCACCCGAAGTGTCCTGCTTTATCATGGTAAGCTGCTAGGACCATTGGAGCATCCCTCTGTGGGACCACTATCTGCCAGACGAGTTCATTCGTTCGCCAGCTTACATATCTCTTGCAGAGCTTGCCTTGGTAGGTGAACAGTCGTCCCCTCTCCTTCCACAACTGCTGGGCTTCTTGTGGAGCGTCTGGACCGAGATGGGTCTCAGCTTGTGCTAGCTTTTCTTTGACCAATCGCACGGCCGGGTCACCGTTCTGTCTCTTCCCAATTATGGTGGAGTAATGGGTTGACCGAGACCTCGTGCTGGCTCGAGCGCTTCACTCCTACAGCATGCTCACACTGGGAAACACCTTGGTGATGGAAAGCCGGTAACTCTATCTCTTCGAGTTCATCCAGGTCTTCTCCAGACTTGGGTAAGTGAGGCATTCTGGACAGCGCATCAGCAATGTTATTCTTCTTGCCAGCCCGGTACTTGATGGTAAAGTCAAAGTTAGACAGCCGGGCCATCCATCGCTGCTCCAACGCACCTAACTTGGCTGTTGCCAGATGTGTCAACGGGTTGTTGTCCGTGAAGATGGTGAACTTGGCCGATGCCAGATAGTGCTTGAAGCGTTCAGTCACTGCCCAAACAATAGCGAGGAACTCCAGCTTGAAGGAACTGTAGTTTTCTGGATTCCTTTCTGTGGGATGAAGCTTCCTACTGGCGTAAGCTATCACCTTCTCCCGGCCTCCCTGCACCTGGGACAAAACTGCTCCCAGTCCCACGTTGCTGGCGTCTGTGTACAGTACAAACGGCTGGCTGTAGTCAGGGTAGGCCAGAATTTCTTCTCCCGTGAGAGCCCCTTTCAGCCGGACAAAAGATGTTTCTATTTGACTGTTCCATTCAAATGGAGGGCTTTGCTTCTTAGCCTTCTTTGGCTGGCCCACCAGGAGATCTTGAAGAGGCGCTGCTATCTTGGTGAAACCATCAATGAACCTTCGGTAGTAGCCCACCAGCCCAAGGAACTGCCGCACCTCCTTTACCGTGGTGGGTCTTGGCCAGTCCTTGATTACGGTGACTTTCTCCGGATCAGGTGCCACACCTTCTGCGCTGACCACATGACCCAGGTACTGTACCTTTGGCTTCAAGAGGTGACATTTGGACGGCTTTATCTTCAGGCCATACTCCGACAAGGACTCAAACACTTCTGCTAAGTGCCTCAGGTGGTCTTCGCAGGTCTTGGAGTAGACTATGATGTCATCCAGGTACAATAGCACGGTTTCAAAGTTGTGATGGCCCAAGCAGCACTCCATCAATCTCTCAAATGTCCCTGGGGCATTGCAGAGACCGAACGGCATACAATTGAACTCGCAGAGACCCATTGGTGTCGTGAATGCAGTCTTCTCCTTGTCCGCCTCTGCCACGGGAACCTGCCAATACCCACTGGTGAGATCCAGGGTGGAGAAATAATTAGCTGATTTTAAGGCTGTTAGTGACTCTTCTATTCTGGGTAGTGGATAAGCATCTTTATGTGTAATGCAGTTAATTTGTCTGTAGTCTACGCACATTCTCATTGTACCATCTTTTTTCTTTACGAGTACTAGTGGAGCTGCCCAGGGGCTACAACTATATCTGATAACCCCAGCCTCCTTCATCTCCCGTAACATTTCTTTGGCACGCTGATACTGTGCTGGGGGTACAGGGCGGTATCTCTCTTTAATGGGATGATGATCACCCGTGGGGATTTGATGTTTAACCCCTTTTACCTGCCCAAAATCTAGGGGGTGTTTGCTGAAGACCCGCTCGTACTCCTGTACCACCCGGTAAACCCCATGCTTTTGGTGTGAGGGGGTGGAGTCGGTGCCCACATGTAATTTTTGGCACCAGTCTTTCAGCTGTCCCTTGGAGCCATTGTCTTCCGCCTGGTCGGACGGGATCAAGGGTTCCACTGCTTTGATGGTATTGTTACTGACAGTGTACAGTTTTGGTACAGTGGCGTACTGGGGCAATTTGGCTTCCTCCTCCCCACAATTCAGGACACGGACGGGCACTCTTCCCTTGCGGACGTCTGCTACCCCTCTGGCTATCAGGACTCCAGGCCTGCTGTCTGAATACACCGGTTCTACCAAGGCCTGGTAATCTTGACCCTTGAGGCCTATTGCTGCCCAGCACCATATCAACATTTCACTTCTAGGGGGTATTGCAATGGGGAGGAGGTCACTTACCCTCACACTGCCAATTTCTCCTCCGGCCAGCTCAACCTGCTGCTTCCTCATCAGGGCTCGGATTTCCCTCTGTAGGGCACGCTGCTGCCCGGAGCTGGCAGTTTCAGACACCTGCTGCAACAAAATTATCACTTCGGCAATACAATTTTCCATCACATTTGTACCAATGGTTAGCAGTGGGTTAGATTCCTTGCGATCAATATCTACAATATCATCCCCTGACACGGCAATTCTACCTGCCCCACTTTAATGGTTACTTCCTTGTACCCAATTTGAGGCAAGGGCTGACCATTACTACAGCGGGGGCTGGGGCAACGGTGACTGGGATTACATCGGCCGGTGCTGCTGCGTCTTGAGCTACTACAGCCACCTGCTCTCCCTCTGTGTCGGACATCTTCCTCCCCCTTAGTGGACCTTACCAGGCTCCGCTTTCTTTTTAAAATCTCTTCCGGGTAGCGCGGGGTTAACGACCCTCCGCTCTGATGGCGCGCTCTTTTTCGGGCACGCCCCCCTTCTTCCTGCGCTCAGCGAGGCTAATGGCGGCGGCAGTTTTCAAACAGTAACACAGTCTTTTAAGCACAGTTTCTGCAGGCGCACAGTACCCGGTGGGACCGGGCACGAAATCCTGTTTGTGACGCCAAAGTTGACTCGCCCACCCCAGGGCTATGGGACACCCGGTGCCGGGCCGGACAAGTCCGGGGGTCGTCAGTGGTGGCGGGGCCCGGCTCCATGGCCCTGGTGGGTGTCGGTTAAATATGGCTGGTGAATAAAGTTTATGGTTGTCGTGATGCCACCTGTGGTTTGCGGCTATTAAGCCGCCACTGCTGTGTGAGGCCTCGGGGGTGATGATATGGCAGCAATGGTGGTACGGCTCCCCACAGGTGGAGCGGTGCCCCGGGGACACTGTTGGTGCTCGTGAGAGGCTATGGTGTTGTGTGGATAACATGGTGCAGGGCCGACAGGCAATGAAAGAAACAGGCACAAACAACAGTCTCTTTACCTTCTCCTCTTTTACTTCACAAACGGTTAGTCCTGGGAGACCGTTACAGGTGGTAGAGGGCTCCGGCCGGCCTGGAAGTAACTGAGATGTCGTTTTGGCCAGATGAGTATGAGGTCTACTCCTGTTCTTTCCTTACTGTGATAGGACCCTGCTCTCTGAATTTAGCAATGGCCCTCTTGTTGCTGGGACCGGTGGTACGTCCCTTTCCCTCTGTGGTAGGCTGCGCAAGCCCTCTCTGGTGCTTCTCTGCTGGAGTCCACACCGGGCCCTGATGATGCAGCTGTACCTTCGGGCTGTTTATGGGCCAGGTGCTTGCAGCTCTCCTGCCCTTCGGATTCGGCTACCAGGGAGTATTTTAGGCCCTGGTGGCCACAGACTCCGATGTCCGAGTCTCTTCTGCGCCTCTCTGCTCCCCCTGCTTCACTGGGCCAAGCTGCTCCAGCTCTAGGCCCCAATTCCACAGGACAGCACTACTCTGCGTCTGCTTGCTATCACTTCTCTCTACAGACTGAACACTAACCTCTCCCTCAGGTAAGGCTTAAGGAATGCTCCCTGGAATTCCAGGTTCAGAGCTCCCCCTGCTGGCCCGAGGGAGGAACTGCATTGGATGTTAAACTTACTGGCCAATAGACCTCCCAATTACCTCCAGGCTCAGCATTAAACCTTTGGAGGGGCAATGCTGTTGTGGCGACCAGGTCCTGGGGCGCCACAGGTACTTGAGGACCTTTCAGCTCTTTTTATTTTGGGCCTGCCTTGGCTTAAGCAACATAATCCCCATATCGATTACGTTAGTGGGGATGTCATCAGGTGGGGTGAGAGATGCGAGAGCAAATGTCTCAAAGAGGTTCCTCATTTGGAGTGTTTTACCACTCAAAATCCGTGGTAGTTGGTGGAATTTCCTGAGGAGGTAAGCTCTGTGTTGCCCCTCCATAGACCTTATGATTGTGAGATTTAACTCAATTCTGATGCTCCACTACCTAAAAGGTAGAATTTTTAATCTCTCAGCCTGAGAGGGTAGCTATTAGGGATTATATTAAAGAGAATGTAGCAAAAGGGTTTATTCGGCCCTCTAAGTCCCTGGTGGGAGCTGGTTTCTTTTTTGTGTCGAAAAAAGATGGTAAGTTATGGCCATGTATGATTATCGGGAGCTTAATAAAATCACAGTTAGGAACCAGTATCCTCTTCCGATCATACCTGACTTATCTAACCAACTTTTTGGGGCTAAGATCTTTACCAAGCTTGATCTCAAAGGGCTTATAACCTAGTTCGCATTAAGTCTGGGGACGAGTGGAACACTGCATTCAATACCCCTAAAGGTCATTATGAATATCTTGCAATGCCATGTGCAATGCGCCTGCTGTGTTTCAGGCGCTAGTTAATGACATCTTCAGAGATATTCTTGGGGTCTTTGTTATTGTATATATAGATGATATTCTCATTTTCTCCAAGGATGTATTGTCCCATAGGGTCCCTTATGGGACCTGTCAGGTGCAATATTCTCCCAGAACCACGAGCAGTTCTGGGTTCATATTGCTAATCCCTTCCTCACCATCCCTGCATACACCAGCATAGATAAAAAGATCTTTAGAAAAAGTATTTCTAAAGATCTTATATCATTTGCTAATGTGCAAAGGGACTAGTCCCTAGGGCGTTATATCTCCCCGACTTGTCCACCCTCTAATCATGTTGGTACGCCCACAGAGGCGTGCTAAAATGCTAGTCAATGCAGCATCACCAGCGGTGAGGCGAGTACCTGGTCCACGGTGAACGCTGAGCTGAATGTTCCGGCACTTCTTGCTATGCGCACTAGACCTGTCTGAAGCCGGGACGCGTACACCCGGCTTCATACTGCGCATGATCGGAAGTGCCCAACATTCAGAAGCGTGATCACACAAATACGAGCATCACCGCTGGTGATGCTGCATTGAATAGCATTTTAACATGCCCCGTGGGTGTGCTACCATGCTAAATGGGTGGCTAGTTGGGGGAAATAACTGCCTAGGGACTAGTCGCTGCAGTCATTAGCACAAGATTTAAGATCTTTAGAAATACTTTTTCTGAAGATCTCTTTATCTATTGTGAGACAGGGGATATAGCTCAGCTGGGATCTTTGCTTTGGTCCAAGCGAGTGGCTATGGAGTTACAGATGACAGCGTCAGACTGGCAGGTTCCACACAGGTACGGCCACTGCCATGTTTATTGTGTACACTTATCTCTGTGTTACACATTCAAAAACAGGAAAATAAATGTCTAAGGCCGTCTGGCCACTAACTAACAAAAGAATGCTAACTACAAAATGAACCTATGTAACAAACAAAACAGTATTCTCTTAACGTCACGTCTCACTAAGCGACAACGCTAGAGACATCGCTGCTGAGTCATGGTTTTTGTGATGCAACAGCGATCTTGCTAGCAATGTCGCTGTGTGTGACATCCAGCAACGACCTGGCCCCTGCTGTGAGGTCGTCGGTCGTTGCTGAATGTCCTGGACCATTTTTTAGTCGTTGCTCTCCCGCTGTGAAGCACACATCGCTGTGTTTGACAGCGAGAGAACAACGGTCCATCGGGTAACCAAGCAAAGTGCTTTGCTTGGTTACCCGATATTTACCTTGGATACTAGCGTCTGCAGCTTCTAGAAGCCGGCTCCCTGCTCCCTGCACACGTAGCCAAGGTACACATCGGGTAACTATAAGCAAAGCGCTTTGCTTAGTAACCCGATGTGTACTATGGTTACCAAGCACAGCGTCGTTACACAGGTCGCTGGTGGCTGATCTCTGATTGCTGTGGAGTTCTGCCTGTTTGACAGCTCACCAGCGACCATGTAGCGACGCTCCAACGATCCCTGCCAGGTCAGATCGCTGGAGTGTCGCTAAGTGTGACGTTACCTTTACTGTGTCGGTTCCTCAGCACAGCAAGCGGAGGTATTGAGTCTCAGCACCAGCCATGAGCCTGTACTGCTCTCCTCAGCAGTCTCAGTTTACTGAATGCCTCCTGATTATTTCAGCTGATCCATTGAGGAATCAAAACCTGGATTGAATGTGGAGAAGGGAGCAACCAGTTCCACTGCTATTCTTACTGATTACTCCAGGAAAAACCGAGCCCAAAATTACACTGAAATAAACAGGCTTCAGTGACTAACTTATTGCTGAGCCAGATCTGACTTTCCCAGCTTTTCCCAGCTATTTGCATGGGCTGACCGCTCCACAATCAGTACATAGAGGCATATGAAATGAACCGAGGGGAAATATACCTGTTCTCTAGTACTTCTCCCCTCGGCATCTCACATACCCCCCCCCCCCCCCGTTCGAGCCCGTGGGGTCGGACACAATGACTTACCAAGCAGTGCGTTCTAGACAACGCGTCTGCGTTCCCTTGCGCTTTGCCTGCTCTGTGCTCCACTGAAAATTAAAAATTTTGTAACGCCAAGAACCAGCGTGTCACCCGCGCATTGCCCTCTTTTGCCTGGGACATCCATGTCTGGGATGAATTGTCCGTCACTAGCCTAAATCGGCGTCCTAGTAAATAATAGCGTAGGGTTTCCAGGGCCCACTTCACAGCTAAGGGGGGCTTTACACGTTGCGACATTGCTTCCGAAATTTTGTCGGGGTCATGTCGTTAGTGACGCACAACCGGCGCCGGTAACGACATTGCAACGTGTAAATCCTAGATGCGCCGATAAACGATCGCAAAAGCATCGAAAATCGGTGATCTGTGTAGTGTCATTCATTTTCATAATGTCGGTGCGGCCGCAGGTACGATGTTGTTTGTCGTTCCTGCAGCTCCACACATCGCTGTGTGTATACCCGCAGGAGCGACAAATGTCTCCTTACCTGCATCCCGACGGCAATGCGGAAGGGGGAAGGTGGGCGGGATGTTATGTCCCGCTCATCTCTGCCCCTCCGCTTCTATTGGCCGGCCGATTAGTGATGTCGCCGAGCAGGTATGTGCGTGTGAAGCTGTCGTAGCGATAATGTTCGCTACGGCAGCAATCACCACATATCGCATGTGCGACGGGGGCGGGTACTATCGCGCTCGGCATCGCTAGCCGATGCTAGCGATGTCGCAATGTGTAAAGTACCCCTAAAGGCCCCGTCACACCCAGAGATAAATCTTTGGCAGATCTGTGGTTGCAGTGAAATCATGGACATATTGTTCCATTTGTACACAGCCACAAACCTAGCACTGATTGTCCACAATTTCACTGCAACCATAGATCTGCCGCAGATGTATCTGTGTGTGTAACAGGGCCTTAAGGCTTCTCGCTCAACCACACTGTATTTTTTTTCGGCCTCTGTAAGTTTTCTGCTTAGATAGCCCACTGAGTGTTCCTCGCCGTTCACTTCTTGTGAAACACTGCGCCAAGGCCAACACCAGAGCTATCTGTTTGAATAATAAACTACCATTTAAAGGGAAGGTGTCGCGATTTTTTATTTTTGTATTAAAAATAGTGATTATGATATCAAGTATTTTTAATACAAAATTAAAATCACTGCTTATTTAGTTTTTATTTCATTCTAACCTTATTGGAGGCACTGGGGGCTGCCATGCTGCTGTGTGTGTAACGACAGTTACTCACTCCTTTATGGCAGCCCCTGTGCATAGACTCTGATAGTTGGAATCTGACCCCTAGGCTTATTACAGGAGAGCTCCCTGCTGTGACCAGGACATGCCCCCTGGGCTGTCAAGATCACAGCAGAAGGAGGAGATCAGCGCCATCTTTCTGCAGCTCACGGCAGTCATGCTGTGTGCTGAACTTTTCCCCCTGTCACCTGTTTGGGCCATGGGAGTAGTGTACCGGCGCCCCTCCCCCCGCCGCCGATGCTACCGTCTCCAATGACACCCCCACGCTCTCCCCCCCCATCACCCCCCGTCACCTGTCAGCCTGTGTGAGTAATGTACGGCCCCCCTCCCTCCCCGGCCTCAGCGGGCGTGCTTGTGTGTGTGCGTATGGCAGTGCATTTTGTGTGTGCTGGCAGAGCATTGTGTGTGCGTGCATGTGGCAGAGGATTTTGTGCATGCCTAGCAGAGCATTGTGTGTTTGTGTGGCAGAGCATTTTGTGTGTATGCTGGCAAAGCATTGTGTATGCGTGCATGTGGCAGAGCATTGTGTGTGCGTGCATGTGGGAGAGCATTTTGTGCGTGCGGTCATGGGTCAGAGCATTTTGTGTGTGTGTGTGGCAGAGCATATTGTGTGTGCGTGTGTGACGCCCTGGGCAAGACAGGGGTCACAGGTCACAGCACCACCACACCCTACACCCCAGTTAGGAACACCAAGGCTAACCCAAAATCCTTGTTGCCTTCCTCCAGGGGCTGATGTTCACACCAGGGGGTGGGCCAGGCGGTTGGCTCCGCCCACCGAGGAGTTCACAGCACTGGAGGCGGGTAGAAACAGGCAGTTAAGAAAAGGAAGTGAAAGTAGAAGGAAGTGAAGTGGTAGTGGATCTAAAGAGAAAAGCTGAAGTAAAGTGAAAAGTGAGAGTAGTAAAGCCTGAAGTTGGTCCGGGTGTGTGCCCCGGACAGTGACAGCAAGGTCAGCAGACGACGGTGATAGTCTGCAGGGGGACTGCTCGGAGGTTGCTGGAAGGACCGCGGACGGGTGGTGGCCCGGCGGTCTGGAGCAGTATACGAAGAACAGTCAGCACCAGGGCAGGGGCCTTTCGGATCCCGGCAAGGCTAGGAGTCGCCATAATTTGCCAAATCCGTCAGTGAAGGGGACGTCTGTCTCCTAACAACCAAGTCCCGATTGAAGGCAACAGTCCAACCGTAACGGAGAGACACCGCCACCGCCAGGGCATCAGTTTCTCAGGGCCAGCGCCTGCGGGCAAAGTAGGGCTCCTCCGGCCCATATCCAAGCCGGGGAGCGGGTTACCGGTGGGAACCCATCGCAACCATTATCATCATAGGTGCAGGACAGAGGGACCGTCACCTACTGGGGAAAGCAAGTGCAGCCGTCCGTGGGAACCGTCTTTCCAGCCGTGTGTTTTACCGAGAACTGTGTCATCGTCTCAGGCTGAGTGAGTACCACAGTGCCGCAAGGCACAGTGCTGCCCCCGCGTCCCTGCGCCCACCAAGCCCTGCATCACCCACCTCATCACTGGGCCCCGGGATCACCAACCCCTACCCACGGAGGGGCAACACAACAACTGGCTGCTCCATACCATCCTTCCCGGGATCCCCATACAGAGCAGCGGTGGTGTCAACAAATCACCACAACCGTGGGTGGCGTCACGGACAATAGACTATCCAAAAACCCAATCCCCTTTCACTCACGGGCGAGGAGCGCCGCTCGAGTCCCCGGGATCCGGCCCATCGCTCGAGCCACCGAGCAGCAGTAGAGGCCGCAGCAGCAGCGGCAGCCAGACCCGAGCAGTAGGGAGAGCGCGGCGTCCCCTCCTCCGCCCGCAACAACTTGGCGTCATGAACAGGATCTTACCGCTCTGCCGTTGGGTAGAGGTGCGCCTTGTGACCGCCGGAGGTATCCGGCTGAAAAATTTCAGAAGTCGCCATCTTTGGCGCAAAAGTTCCCGCTCGAGCGTCTTCTCGAGTAGCAAAGGCGTGAAGGCCAAAACCCCGCCCCAATAGAGGAGGGGCCGGAAAGAAGCTAAGGGGGACGGAAACAAGATGTCTGCGCCAGCCGCTGGAGGAGCGGTGGTCGCAGCCGCAGTGGCACCCGCGGATGGGAATGGGCCTGCCCAGGTCCCGGCCGCACTAGCGGGAGGTGCTGCGGCCCCCGCGCTCGCTCAGGTGATGCCGTTCTCCTTGCCCTATGCGCCCAGGGCTACCTGGCTACCGCAGTATGACGGGAAACCTGATGCCTTACAGGTCTTCCGGAAAAAGCTTAACCCGTTGCTAGAACTGTACCCCCTGACCGATAAGCAACGTGCGGCGGTAGTGCTGGGCCAGTTAACCGGTGCGGCTGAGCAGGAGGCGGAGACCTGGGCCGAGGGGGACCGGCTCTCTGTAGCCACCATCTTTGAGAAGCTACAGACTGCCTTTGAGACCCGGACGGAAGCTGAGCTGAGGATGCAGTTTTACCAGTGCCGGCAACGGACTGTGGATAGCATTCGGGACTATGCTTTACGTCTACAAACCGCCCTCCGCACGCTAAAGCGGGTGAATCCTATAAATGAGGCGGACAGCAACAAGATGTTAGTAGAGCAATTTGTGCAGGGGATGAGATCCCCTGAGGATCGCAAACAACTCCGGCTGTGGGCCCTAGAACACCCTGATGTGGACTTTGCTGTATTAAAGGAACGGGCCATTAAAGCACTACAGCCCCCAGCTTCGGAAGTCCTGGAGCCAGCCCTGTGGCCCATCGAGATGGCCCCCGTTGTGGTGGCTCCTACCTTACCAACCTCTTCAACACCTGCAGCCCCAAGCAGCACGATGGAGGAACTGGCAGCACAGGTCCGTCGCATGGACGGAGACCTCGCCAAGATTCTTGCTGCACTCCAACCTTCGACCAGATCCCAGCCTTCAGCACAGATACAGCTTGCCGACAGCCCTGAGGATGTCCCCTGGATGCAGCGGAGAAGTGCTAGCAACCCGCGGAGCATACCTCCAACCTGCTTCAAGTGCCGTAAGCCTAGGCATTACTTCCGACAGTGCCCGTTAAACGAGCAACCCCTGGGGCCCCGGGCCAATCCTCAGGGGTAGAACCCCGTGGCCCCCCAGACTGGCGGGACCGGTATATCGGGGCCCGGCCCATCATTCCTGTGGCTGTGGACGGCATGCCGGTGATGGCTCTCTTGGACACTGGATCACAGGTAACCACCATACCATACACATTGTACCAGCGGTATTGGGGGATAGACGAGCTGGCACCCCCAGACACTAGTATAACGCTAATTGCTGCCAATGGACTCCCATTGACCCAAGTGGGGTATAAACAGGTGGCTATGACAGTAGGGAAAGCTGAACTGCAACACCAGGGTATGATTGTGATCATGAATGAACCCAGTAATCAGAACCCGAAGATAGTGCTAGGAACCAATGTGATGGAGCACTGTATGGGTGATGTGTTGGCCCTACTGCAGCAGCTGGCCGCCACGGCGGCGGGGAGCCAACAGAGAGCTGTGCAGCGTGAGATCCGAGCCTTGATGTACCACCAGCATGTAAACTCAACAGGAGGAGAGATTGGTGGAGTGAGAGTGATGGATGTTGCTCCGTTGCTTGTGCCCCCTAGGAGTGAGATGATGATTTGGTGAAGGGCAGCAGTAGGGCCTCAGGGGTGTGACTACCCTGCCATGATGGAGCCCATACCCTCCGAGCACTGGCCCACTGTAATGGCCGCCCGAGGGGTGGTAGATGTGAAGAAGGGGAGAGTGCCCGTGAGGGTGCTGAACTGTGGGGAGGAAGAAGTCAGGCTTCCCCGGTATGCCACCATTGCCAAGCTACTCACCCTGGATCCCCACACCATTCACGAAGCCAGTCCCTCAGTCTCCCCACCTACTACCAGCACTTCCCCGCCTCAAGAGGAGGTAAATGAGTGGCACCAACAGCTACACGTGGGCACTGATGATACCCCTACACATCACAAAGCAGGGGTGTACAGGGTGGTGCAGGAGTATGAACAGGTTTTCAGCAAACATCCACTAGACTTTGGGCAGATCAAGGGGGTCCAACACCATATCCCCACCGGGGAACACCCCCCTATCAAAGAGAGGTACAGGCCTATTCCCCCTGCACATTACCAGTGTGCCAAAGATATGTTGAGGAATATGAAGGAGGCAGGGGTTATTCGGGACAGCTGTAGTCCCTGGGCCGCTCCGTTGGTGCTGGTCAAGAAGAAGGATGGTACCATGCGGATGTGCGTGGACTACCGGAAGATTAATCAGATAACCCATAAAGATGCCTACCCACTGCCTCGTATTGAAGAGTCTTTGGCCGCACTGAGAACTGCAAATTACTTCTCTATCCTTGACCTCACCAGCGGATATTGGCAAGTGGCAGTGGCACCGGAGGACCGGGAGAAAACCGCCTTCACCACTCCGATGGGGCTCTGTGAATTCAATAGTATGCCGTTCGGGCTGTGCAACACGCCAGGAACCTTCCAACGGCTGATGGAGTGCTGTCTGGGACACCTAAACTTCGAGACCGTCCTATTGTATTTGGATGATGTGATTGTGTACTCTCAGACGTATGAAGCCCATCTGGAGCACCTGGCCGAGGTGTTCGCGTCCCTTGCCAAATACGGGATGAAATTGAAGCCTTCTAAGTGTCACCTGCTGAAACCCAGGGTGCAATACCTGGGGCACGTGGTAAGTGCAGAAGGTGTCGCCCCCGACCCTGAGAAGATCACTGCCATCCAAGGCTGGCCGAGACCAACCACAGTGAGGGAAGTAAGGCAGTTTCTGGGTCTGGTGGGGTACTACCGGCGCTTTATCAAAGGGTACACGAAGATGGCTGCTCCCATGCAAGATCTCCTCGTGGGACAGACCAAAGGTGGCAGACCCCTAGGGGTCCCACTGGTGTGGGAGGAAAAGCATGAAGAATCCTTCTGCCAGCTCAAGGCGGCCTTGACTGGGGAAGAAGTCCTAGCATATCCTGACTATGGCTGCCCATTCATCCTTTATACTGACGCCAGCAATGTGGGACTGGGAGCAGTCCTGTCCCAGGTCCAGGATGGGAAGGAGAAAGTGATAGCTTATGCTAGCCGGAAGCTTAGGCCAACTGAAAGGAACCCCGAGAACTACAGCTCCTTCAAGCTCGAGCTCCTGGCATTGGTATGGGCTATCACCGAGCGGTTCCGCCACTACTTGGCTGCCGCAAAATTCACCGCTTTTACGGACAACAATCCGTTGACTCACCTGGACACGGCCAAGTTGGGCACGTTAGAGCAGCGGTGGGTGGCCCGGCTAGCCAACTATGACTTCACCATCAAGTACCGAGCTGGTCGTGTCAACATTAATGCTGATGCACTCTAATTAATTAATGCCCCATTTGTCAGAAGAAGGGTGCGAGGATGACGACCTCGAGGAGATCGAGTTGCCTGCATTTCACCAGCCACCAACTGAGAAGGTACAGGTACATCAACAACGGGTGGACCTGGACCCACGGCCAGTCAAGAGTGTCAGGAAGCTCAAAACCAGGCACCGGCTGTCCGCCTCGTCAAGACCCTGGTGGAACAAGGTGCTGTTGGGATGCACCCTGCCGCCCCGGCTGAAGCCCAGCGCTTGTGGAAGGAACGGAAACGGCTGTATCTACATCAAGGGAAGCTGTACCGTGAGCTGATCAACCCGAAAACTCATGAGAAAATCTGCCAGTTGGTTATTCCCCAAGCTGAAGTGGCTACTGTTTTGCGGGCATACCATGATGGTGCCGGACACTTCGGGTGGAAGAAGCTGGAGATGCTGTTGAGAGAGCGGTTCTACTGGAGTGGGATGCGGGAGTCGGTAGAAGCCTGGTGCCGAGAGTGTGGTCCTTGTACGCTGAGGAGGAAGGACGAGGCCAGCCAGAGGGCGCCCCTACACCCGATCATCACACATCAGCCGCTGGAACTGGTCGCCCTAGACCATGTCAAGCTCACCCCCAGCCGAAGTGGGTACGCCTACGCGTTGACCATCGTAGACCACTATTCAAGATTCATGGTGGTTGTCCCCGTCAAGGACCTAACTGGCCGAACTGCCGCTCGAGCGTTCCAGGCTTATTTCTGCCGACCACATGGATATCCAGAAAAGGTGCTTACTGACCAAGGCCCGGCTTTTGAAGCGGAGGTGTTCCATGAGTTCTGCCAGTTGTACGGCTGTAAGAAGATCCGGACCACCCCTTACCATGCCCAGACCAACGGCATGTGTGAGAAGATGAACCACTTGGTCCTGGGACTCCTCAAGACGTTACAGCTGGAAGAGCGGAACCTGTGGCCGGAAAAGCTACCCGACTTGGTCGATATGTACAACCATATCCCGTCCAGCTCCACAAAGTGCACCCCAGCATATCTGTTGAGGGCTCGCCCCGGCCGCCTGGAAATGGGATTGGAGGCCCCAGAAGCACTCCCTTCGACAGCTGAATGGGAAACTCGGCGGAGAGCACAATACTGGCAGATTCAAGAATATGTCGAGAAGAACTTAAGTCGGAGTCGGGAACTGCAGGAGCAGCGCTTTAATCAAAAGGCGTCTGCTGGGCCTTTTCAGCCAGGAGATGTCGTACTGAAGCGGAAGAGGAGAACCCACAAGCTGGATGATCAATGGGAACAGAACCCGTACGTCATACAGCCCACAGGATGGGAAGATGGGAAGGCCTACCAAATCAGTCGTGACCAGGGAGGCACTTTGGCCACAGTTTCCCGGGACCATCTGAAAAGGTGCCCACCAGCATTAAGGGCGATGGCAGAAGTACCAGCCCCTCCACCAGCAGAGAAGGCAAAAGAAGTGATCCACACTGTGATGGGTGACTTCCCAGCAGACTGGCCTACACAGAACGGCACGGTGATTCTTCCAGTGATACCGTTCCCACAACCTGTGGATGAAGAAGTGGTGGAAGTGGTCAACCGTGAGCCAGAACCAGTGCCAGTGCCCAGGGATGAACCTGTGTCCAGTTCCCCTATGCCTCCGCCTGTCCTGCACGATAGCCGGGAGGAGGAACCGATTGTTCCCTCTGCCCCACTGCCTAGCCCCACTGACACCGGACCCCGGAGGTCCACCCGTCCCAACCTAGTTAGACCCCCACTTAGGTACAGGGAGACCGTCCTTTAAAAAAGGGGGGGGGGGGAAAGGAGATTGTCTGAGTTTTGTTTGAAAGTTTAAAAATGAGAAATTAATTACCAAAGCTTCACCTAATTCACCGTGATTGTGAGAAAACCGGCAGTTGCCGGCACCGTTGTCCCCGTGGGGACCGTTTAAAAAGTTTTGCATGGAGAACTTTCCATGGACTTGCAGGGCAACCACAGACGTTAGTGGCATGTAAATAAGTTGTTCTACCGTTACCATTTCCGCAATTACCGCCTCCGGAGAGGCAGGTTGGAGGGAGGGCCCACAGCAGAGCAGGCTGGGGCCCAGCCACCACAGGAACCGGTGGCTACCCTCTGGAGGGGAAGGACAGATCCCGCTCGGGTGACTTGGTGCAGGACTGGGGTAAAGGGGTGCTTCCTGGGCTTTAGGGGCAGCATCAGGGCCAGGTTGCTTGAGTGGGAGAGAGCGGAGACCGTAACCGTAAACCGTTAGCAACGTTTAAGAAATGTGCCTCCCGATGTGGGATGATGTCATGAATTGTTATATTACCGTTTTACCCTTTTTATATATTTTTCAGAAAATAAAACCGGTGTTGGACGGGCAGCCCGCGGACAGTCTGCATTTTGCTAAGGGGGAATGTGACGCCCTGGGCAAGCCAGGGGTCACAGGTCACAGCACCACCACACCCTACACCCGAGTTAGGAACACCAAGGCTAACCCAAAATCCTTGTTGCTTTCCTCTAGGGGCTGATGTTCACACCAGGGGGTGGGCCAGGTGGTTGGCTCCGCCCACCGAGGAGTTCACAGCCCTGGAGGCGGGAAGAAACAGGCAGTTAAGAAAAGGAAGTGAAAGTAGAAGGAAGTGAAGTGGTAGTGGAGCTAAAGAGAAAAGCTGAAGTAAAGTGAAAAGTGAGAGTAGTAAAGCCTGAAGTTGGTCCGGGTGTGTGCCCCGGACAGTGACAGCAAGGTCAGCAGTTGGAGGTGATAGTCTGCAGGGGGACTGCTCGGAGGTTGCTGGAAGGACCGCGGACGGGTGGTGGCCCGGCGGTCTGGAGCAGTATACGAAGAACAGTCAGCACCAGGGCAGGGGCCTTTCGGATCCCGGCAAGGCTAGGAGTCGCCATAATTTGCCAAATCCGTCAGTGAAGGGGACGTCTGTCTCCTAACAACCAAGTCCCGATTCAAGGCAACAGTCCAACCGTAACGGAGAGATACCGCCACCGCCAGGGCACCAGTTTCTCAGGGCCAGCGCCTGCGGGCAAAGTAGGGCTCCTCCGGCCCATATCCAAGCCGGGGAGCGGGTTACCGGTGGGAACCCATCGCAACCATTATCATCATAGGTGCAGGACAGAGGGACCGTCACCGTCACCTACTGGGGAAAGCAAGTGCAGCCGTCCGTGGGAACCGTCTTTCCAGCCGTGTGTTTTACCGAAAACTGTGTCATCGTCTCAGGCTGAGTGAGTACCACAGTGCCGCAAGGCACAGCGCTGCCCCCGCATCCCTGCACCCACCAAGCCGCATCCAGGTCTCCTCCACCCGCTGATTTTACAACACCTTTTAACCGAGTTTATGGAATAAAGATTATCCGGAAAAAGACATCAGCATTGGTGCGGTCTTATTCTTCTTCTGTATTGATCCACCTCATCACTGGGCCCCGGGATCACCAACCCCTACCCACGGAGGGGCAACACAACAACTGGCTGCTCCATACCATCCTTCCCGGGATCCCCATACAGAGCAGCGGTGGTGTCAACAAATCACCACAACCGTGGGTGGCGTCACGGACAATAGACTATCCCAAAACCCAATCCCCTTTCACTCACGGGCGAGGAGCGCCGCTCGAGTCCCCGGGATCCGGCCCATCGCTCGAGCCACCGAGCAGCAGCCGGACCCGAGCAGTAGGGAGAGCGCGGCGTCCCCTCCTCCGCCCGCGACACGTGCGTGGCAGAGCATTGTGTCAGCATGCATGGCAGAGCATTGTGTGTGTGCATGTGGCAGAGCATTTTGTGCATGCCTGGCAGAGCATTGTGTGTGCGTGCATGTGGCAGAGCATTTTGTGCGTGGATGGGGCAGAGCATTTTGTGCCTACGTGTGGCAGAGCATTTTGTGTGCACATGCGAGTGGCAGTGCATTGTGTGTGTGTGCGTGGCAGTGCATTGTGTTAGCGTGCATGGCAGAGCATTGTGTGTGCGTGCCTGGCAGAGCATTGTGTGTGCGTGCATGTGGCAGAGCATTTTGTGCGTGCATGGTGCAGAGCATTGTGTGTGTCCGTGCGTGGCAGAGCATTGTGCATGTGGCAGAGCATTGTGTGTGCGTGCGTGGCAGAGCATTGGGTGTGCGTGCATGTGGCAGAGCATTTTGTGCATGCGTGGCAGAGCATTGTGTGTGCGTGCATGTGGCAGAGCATTTTGTGCGTGCCTGGAAGAGCATTGTATGTGCGTGCATGTGGCAGAGCATTTTGTGCATGCGTGCATGAGGCAGAGTATTTTGTGCGTGCGTGCGTAGCAGTGCATGGTGTCAGCGTGCATGGCAGAGCATTGTGTCAGCGTGCCTGGCAGAGCATTGTGTGTGCGTGCCTGGCAGAGCATTGTGTGTGCGTGCCTGGCAGAGCATTGTGTGTGCGTGCATGTGGCAGAGCATTATGTGCGTGTGTGACGCCCTGGGCAAGCCAGGGGTCACAGGTCACAACACCACATGCACCCCACATTCCCTGCAGGTACACCTAGCTAACCCAAAATCCTTGTTGCCCTCCTCCAGGGGCTGATGTCCACACCAGGGGGTGGGCCAGGCAGTTGGCTCCGCCCACCGAGGAGTTCACAGCCCTGGAGGCGGGAAGAACCAGGCAGTTTAGCTCAGGCAGAGCTTGAGTGAGGAAGCAAGTGGAGAACAGTTGAGTTTAGGAAGTGAAAGTAGGAGGTGAAGTGGTAGAGGAGCTTAGGAGAGAAGCTGAAGTAAAGTGAAAAGAAACAGTTTGTAAAGCCTGAAGTTGGTCCGGGTGTGTGCCCCGGACTGTGACAGCAAGGTCAGCAGACGGCGGTGATAGTCTGCAGGGGGACTGCTCGGAGGTTGCTGGAAGGACCGCGGACGGGTAGTGACCCGGCGGTACCGGAGCAGTATACGAAGAACAGTCAGCACCAGGGCAGGGGCCTTTCGGATCACGGCAAGGCTAGGAGTCGCCATAATTTGCCAAATCCGTCAGTGAAGGGGACCTCTGTCTCCTAACAACCAAGTCCCGATTGAAGGCAACAGTCCGACCATTGAGGGGAGACACCGCCACCGCCAAGGCACCAGTTTCCCAGGGCCAGCGCCTGCGGGCAAGAGAGAGGCTCCTCCGGCCCAGATTGAAGCCGGGGAGCGGGTAACCGGTGGGGACCCATCGCTACCAAAGAGACTTTACATAGGTGCAGGGAAGAGACCGTCATCGCTAACTGCAGGGAGCCGCAGCACCGTAGTCGTCCGAGGGACCCGTCCAACCAGCCATTTGTTCACCGAGAACTGTGTCGTTGTAATACTACTGTATGTTCTGAGGATTTCGATTGCGTTAGGGCAATGACAACAGAGACGAGTTCTTGGTACAAGATGTTATATAATATGTCACCACGGTAGATACACAACAGGAATAAACACAGTAAAACAACACACAAAACGGAGCGAAGGGGATTCCCGGGGCCACGCACCGGACTCCCCCAGGGAGACCACCAGAGCGAACCCCTGTACAGGGACTGTCCGGCAATCAACCCCGGAAGGCCTAAATGTGCGGCAGCCGGTACACAAGGGGCAAGTGGTATAGTCCAGGAGTGTCCGTACGGGATGATTGTCCAGAGTGGTTACGAACCGGGCAGAGTGCTGATCAAAGACGGCAGACGGAGTCCGGGCACAGCTTGAAGAAAACCGGGTATGGTCCAGAGTCGGTCGGTAGAGTTTCAGGAGAATCCAAGGCAATCAGGAAGTAGAAACAGCAAAGCAGGAGCACACAGCAAGCAGTATACTCAGGCACTGGACTGGGCTGAGAGGCGGCCTTTTAAGCAGCTGGACAGGAAGTAGGGCAACAGAACCTTAAACTCCATGTTAACTGAGGGCAAGCTCATTCAAAAGAGAACTGGAAAACCTGGAAACCTGACATTACCCCCCCCCCCCCAGACGGCCTCAGGACGGATCAGGGCCCGGCTTGTCCGGGAACCGTCGATGAAACTGAGCGATCTTCCGGGGTGCCCGAATGTTACCCACCGGTTCCCAGGAATCGTCCTCGGGGGCGTACCCCTGCCAACGTACCAGATATTGAAGCCGACGACGATGGAGCCGGGAGTCAATAATGTCCTCAACCACGAACTGCTCCTCGCCGTCGACCATCACAGGCAGAGGAGGAGGCACAACACGACCACGAAACGTATTAGGGGAGACAGGTTTGAGGAGAGACACATGAAAGACCGGGTGTACCTTTAGATGGTGCGGCAACCGTAGCCGACAGGCCACAGGGCTCACGATCCCGGTGATCTTAAACGGACCGATGAATTTTTGTCCCAGCTTCTGCGAAGGAACACCCAATCTCAGGTTTTTGGTGGATAACCATACAGAGTCCCCTACCTTGTACATGGGTGCCGGTTTCCGGTGAGTGTCTGCCGACCTCTTGTAACGCTCCTGGGCCGTAGCCACAGTGTCCTTTAGAACCTCCAGATTCTGTCGAAGCTCTGTCAATCTGTCCTCCACCGCCGGCACCGAAACCGCAACCGGTGACCTAGGCAAAACATTCGGATGATAACCCAAGTTAGCAAAAAAGGGCGTTACCTTAGTGGAGCTGCTCTGAGTGTTGTTATAGGAGAACTCCGCCAACGGAAGCATCTTCAACCAATCGTCTTGGAGATGGCTGACATAACATCGAAGGTATTGTTCCAGGGTTTGATTCGTCCGTTCGGTTTGCCCATTTGTCTGAGGATGGTATGCAGAAGACAAACAGACATCAATCTGGAGTGCCGTACAAAAGCCCTTCCAGAACCTAGACGTGAACTGCACGCCCCGGTCAGAGATGATCTCGTCTGGTACCCCATGCAATCGGAATACGTTCTGGATAACCAAATCCACTGTCTCTGCGGCTGAGGGAAGACCGGTACACGGAATGAAGTGAGCAGCTTTAGTCAATCGATCCACCACCACTAAGATGGTATTGTGCCCGCCTGAGACTGGCAACTCCACAATAAAATCCATGGAGATAGACCCCCAAGGGCGAGATGGCACGGGTAACGGTTGGAGGAGTCCCGTAGGAGCCACACGAGGGACCTTGCACCGGGCACAAACCATGCATGAGTGGACATAGTCCTTTACATCCTTTAGACAGGTAGGCCACCAGAAAAAACGGCTCAGAAATTCCTGCGTCTTCTGTACCCCCCTATGACCAGCCAACACGGAGTCATGGACCAACTTGAGAACCCGAAGTCTTACGGCCTCCGGGACATAAATGCGTCGCTCTCTCAACCACACACCATTCCGAAGAACAAGAGTTACATCATTCGGGGGGGCAGCAAGAAATACGTCACCATCATAGGCCAGCTTGATGTCCTTCCACAAGTCCTGGTCCTGGATTACTCCAACGAAATTGGCATCCGATAACACGGTCTGAGACGGGGTTCCAGGCACGGAGTCCACGGCGTGGATTCGGGACAAGGCATCGGCTTTCCCATTACGTGAACCTGGACGGTATGTAACGACAAAATTGAATTGGTTAAGAAATAGGCTCCAACGGGCTTGCCGTGGAGACAGGCACCTGGCAGACTTAAGAAATTCCAGATTACGATGATCTGTGAGTACTATCACTTGCTGCGCGGCTCCCTGTAAGTGGTGTCTCCATTCCTTGAAAGCGGAAATAATCGCTAACAATTCCTTGTCCGCAATGTCATAGTTCCTTTCTGCAGGGGACAACCGGCGGGAAAAGAAAGCACACGGATGTAAGAGACTCTTGTCCCCAGTCCTTTGAGAAAGGATGGCCCCTAATGCGTAGTCGGAAGCGTCGACTTCCACGATAAAGGGAAGTGCGGGATTCGGATGTACCAATATAGGCGCTGAGGTAAAACAAACCTTGAGACGATGGAAGGCTTCCTGGGCCTGGGCGGACCACACAAACTTCTGTCCTTTCTTGGTTAACAGAGTGATGGGACGAACGATCTCTGAAAAATTACGGATAAAACGTCGGTAAAAGTTGGCAAAACCGACAAAGCGTTGTACCTCTTTGACGTTACCCGGTTCCGGCCAGTCCAGAATTGCTTGTATCTTGCCAGACTCCATGTTCAGTCCCTGAGGAGAGATGACATACCCTAAGAATTGTATCTGTGAGCAATGGAATTCGCATTTCTCCAGTTTAATGTACAGGTGATTTTCCCTCAGCCGGGTAAGTACGGTCTTGACGTGCTCCTGGTGTTCCTGTAAGGAATCAGAAAAGATTAGGATATCGTCCAGATAAATCACCATGAATTGGTCCATGATATCCCTAAAAATATCGTTAACTAGATGTTGGAAAGCCGCGGGAGCGTTACAAAGTCCAAAAGGCATCACTAGGTACTCAAAATGTCCATACCGACATCGGAACGCGGTCTTCCACTCGTCTCCGGGACGTATGCGAAGTAGATTATATGCCCCACGGAGATCCAATTTGGTGAATATTTTTGCCTGTTGGACCCTCTCCAATAGCTCAGGAATCAACGGTAACGGATACCGGTTCCGGATGGTTATTTTATTCAGTTCCCGGTAGTCAATACAGGGTCTCAGAGTCCCCTCTTTCTTTTTCACGAAAAAGATGGGTGCCCCTGCTGGTGAGGTAGACGGGCGAATAAATCCCTTGGCTAGGCTCTCATCAATGTATTCTTTTAGTGCTTCTAGCTCAGGTGCCGCCAACGGGTAGACATGGCCAAACGGAATCTCCGCCCCTGGAAGTAAGTCTATGGGGCAATCATACGGTCTATGCGGGGGAAGCCGATCGGCTTTTCTTTTGTCGCATATGTCAGCAAAGTCATCATAAACCGGGGGTAGAACAGGTACCTGTACAGTGCCCTCCGCATTCGGTGTTACTGGAACCGGAACAGTTGGACTAATGGTCGGACCACTCTGCGGTGGGAAGGTTATTTCCTTAGTTTCCCAATCGATGACCGGATTCGTAGACCGTAGCCACAGAATACCTAAAATAATCGGAAAATGAGGAGAAGAAATTATCATGAAAACAAGGGTCTCCTGCTGACCTGGCTTCATCACGCATTCTAGCGGTACTGTTTCCTGATCCACTGGTCCAGAGCTTAACGGAGATCCGTCTACCGTCTCCATGGTAACCGGTGAGGATCTTTGCTGAGTCCGGATACCGTGTTTCCTGGCAAAAGAGGAGTCCATGAAATTTCCCCCTGCCCCAGAATCTATCATTGCAGAGGTAGGTATTAGATGCCCCTCCCACCGGATCTGAATGGGGAGCGAGCAATGGGTATATTTCCCTTCTGAGTCCTTCGGTGAGGTTGACATTACAGTCAAGGGAAATACCGCATCCAAGTGCCCACTTGCCTCAGAGATATCGGACTCTGCGTCCGTGTTGTCACACTCTGCCATGGCTGCCAATACCTTATTTGGGCGATTCGGACGTTTCGGGCAGTCGATCAAGAAATGATCCGATTGACCGCAATAGAAACACAAACGCTCACGGAGCCGGTGTTCGCGACGTTCGTTGGTCTCTCGCTTTTGCAGAGAGTCCACTTGCATAGGAACGTCCTCGGCCTCCCGTGGTGTCCTGAGAGCGGGTTCTCTAGAAGGAAACGCAAAGTTGTTTACACGGTTTACAGCTGCCCATTTTTCCTGTCTACGCTCCGTCAAGCGGGTATCAATACGCACACAGTGCTGGAGAAACAGTTCAAAATCCCCTGGAGATTCGGAACGAGCTAACTCGTCCTTGATGGTACTGGACAAACCTTTTCTGAATACAGACAATAATGCATTGTTTCCCCAGTCGGTGTCTACCACTAACCTCTTGAACTCAGTGGCGTATTCAACGACAGAACGCTTTCCCTGACGTAAGGAAAGGAGAGCCGATTCAGCGGTAGCACGGCGATTCGGATCATCAAACATTTGCGCCATTGCGTTCAGAAAGTCATCCAGGTGATTTAAACGGATGTCCCGATTCTCTATCATAGGATTAGCCCAAGCCAGTGCTCGTGAGGTTAATAACATGATTATACATAACACTTTGGACCGGTCAGAACGGTAATAATCAGCATGTACATCAAAAAACAGTATACATTGGTTCACAAATCCACGAAACTGACTACGATCACCATTGAAACGGAATGGGGGTAACCTAGGCATACCGGCAGCTGATACGGACGTAGTGGGGACGGCTTCCTGAGCCTCCACTCTGACTTGCAAATCCTGAATAGCCGGACCCAGTACCTGGTGATCATGGCCCAGCTGTGCCTCCACATCTCTGAGTTTAGTTTGCACCGCCTCCATCTCCTGCTGCAAGGAGTTGATCATGGAAAAGAGCTGATCTACTCGTGTCTCAGTCATTGCCCCAGCGAAATCCTCTTATGGCCTGAGTATAATGTAATACTACTGTATGTTCTGAGGATTTCGATTGCGTTAGGGCAATGACAACAGAGACGAGTTCTTGGTACAAGATGTTATATAATATGTCACCACGGTAGATACACAACGGGAATAAACACAGTAAAACAACACACAAAACGGAGCGAAGGGGATTCCCGGGGCCACGCACCGGACTCCCCCAGGGAGACCACCAGAGCGAACCCCTGTACAGGGACTGTCCGGCAATCAACCCTGGAAGGCCTAAATGTGCGGCAGCCGGTACACAAGGGGCAAGTGGTATAGTCCAGGAGTGTCCGTACGGGATGATTGTCCAGAGTGGTTACGAACCGGGCAGAGTGCTGATCAAAGACGGCAGACGGAGTCCGGGCACAGCTTGAAGAAAACCGGGTATGGTCCAGAGTCGGTCGGTAGAGTTTCAGGAGAATCCAAGGCAATCAGGAAGTAGAAACAGCAAAGCAGGAGCACACAGCAAGCAGTATACTCAGGCACTGGACTGGGCTGAGAGGCGGCCTTTTAAGCAGCTGGACAGGAAGTAGGGCAACAGAACCTTAAACTCCATGTTAACTGAGGGCAAGCTCATTCAAAAGAGAACTGGAAAACCTGGAAACCTGACAGTCGTGTTTACTGGCTGAGTGAGTACCTCCGTGCCGTGTGGCACAGCGCTGCCCCTGAACCTCCACAGGCCCCGACCCGCCTGTCCACCATTCCAATCCCATCACTGGGCCCCGGGAGCACCACAACCCCTACCCACGGAGGGGCACATCAACAACTGGCTGCTCCATATCATCACTCCCGGGCTCCCCATACAGAGCAGCGGTGGTGTTAACAAATCACCACAACCGTGGGTGGTGTCACGGACAATAAACTATCCCAAAACACCCAATCCCCTTTCCGCTCACGGGCGAGGAGCGCCGCTCGAGTCCCTGGGATCCGGCCCATCGCTCGAGCCACCGAGCAGCAGAGGCCGCAGCAGCAGCGGCAGCCGAACCCGAGCAGTAGGGAGAGCGCGGCGTCCCCTCCTCCGCCCGCGACAACTTGGCGTCACGAACAGGATCTTACCGCTCTGCCGTTGGGTAGAGGTGCGCCTTGTGACCGCCGGAAATGTCCGGCCGGAAAATTTCGGAAGTTGCCATCTTTGGCGCGAAAAGTTCCCGCTCGAGCGTCTTCTCGAGTAGCAGAGGCCAAAACCCCACCCCGATAGAGGAGGGGCCGGAAAGAGGCTAAGGGGGACGGAAACAAGATGTCTGCGCCCGACGGAGCCTCTGGAGGAGCGGTGGTCGCAGCCGCAGTGGCACCCGTGGATGGGAATGGGCCTGCCCAGGTCCCGGCCGCGCTGGCGGGAGGTGCCGCGGCCCCCGCGCTCGCTCAGGTGATGCCGTTCTCCTTGCCCTATGCGCCCGGAGCTACCTGGCTACCGCAGTATGACGGGAAACCTGATGCTTTACAGGTCTTCCGGAAAAAGCTGAACCTGTTGCTAGAACTGTACCCCCTGACCGATAAGCAACGTGCAGCGGTAGTGCTGGGCCAGTTAACCGGTGCGGCTGAGCAGGAAGCGGAGACCTGGGCCGAGGGGGACCGGCTCTCTGTAGCCACCATCTTTGAGAAGCTACAGACTGCCTTTGAGACCCGGACTGAAGCTGAGCTGAGGATGCAGTTTTACCAGTGCCGGCAACGGGCTGTGGATAGCATTCGGGACTATGCTTTACGTCTGCAAACCGCCCTCCGCACGCTAAAGCGGGTGAAGCCTATCAATGAGGCGGACAGCAACAAGATGTTAGTAGAGCAATTTGTGCAGGGGATGAGATCCCCTGAGGATCGCAAACAACTCCGGCTCTGGGCCCTAGAACACCCTGATGTGGACTTTGCCGTGTTGAAGGAACGGGCCATTAAGGCACTGCAGCCCCCAGCTTCAGAAATCTTGGAGCCAGCCCCGTGGCCCATTGAGATGGCCCCCGTTGTGGTGGCCCCTGCCCTACCAACCTCTCCAATACCTACAGCCCCAAGCAGCACGATGGAGGAACTGGCAGCCCAGGTCCGTCGCATGGACGGAGACCTCGCCAAGATTCTTGCTGCACTCCAACCTTTGACCAGATCTCAGCCTCCAGCACAGATACAGCTTGCCGACAGCCCTGAGGATGTCCCCTGGATGCAGCGGAGATGTGCTAACAACCCGCGGAGCAGACCTCCAACCTGCTACAAGTGCCGTAAGCCTGGGCATTACTTCCGACAGTGCCCATTAAACGAGCAACCCCTGGGGCCCCGGGCCAGTCCTCAGGAGTAGAACCCCGTGGCCCCCCAGACTGGCGGGACCGGTATATCGGGGCCCGGCCCATCATCCCCGTGGCTGTGGACGGCATACCGGTGATGGCTCTCTTGGACACTGGATCACAGGTAACCACCATACCATACACATTGTACCAGCGGTATTGGGGGATAGACGAGCTGGCACCCCCAGATACTAGTATAACGCTAATTGCTGCTAATGGACTCCCATTGACCCAAGTGGGGTATAAACAGGTGGCTATGACAGTGGGGCAAGCTGAACTGCAACACCAGGGTATGATTGTGATCATGAATGAACCCAGTGATCATAACCCGAAGATAGTGCTAGGAACCAATGTGATGGAGCACTGTATGGGTGATGTGTTGGCGCTACTGCAACAGCTGGCCGCCACGGCGGCGGGGAGCCGACAGAGAGCTGTGCAGCGTGAGATCCGAGCCTTGATGTACCGCCAGCATGTAAACTCAACAGGAGGAGAGATTGGTGGAGTGAGAGTGATGGATGTTGCTCCGTTGATTGTGCCCCTAGGAGTGAGATGATGATTTGGTGTAGGGCCTCAGGGGCGTGACTACCCTGCCATGATGGAGCCCATACCCTCCGAGCACTGGCCCACTGGAATGGACGCCCGAGGGGTGGTAGACGTAAAGAAGGGGAGAGTGCCCGTGAGGGTGCTGAACTGTGGGGAGGAAGAAGTCAGGCTTCCCCGGTATGCCACCATTGCCAAGCTGCTCACCCTGGATCCCCACACCATCCACGAGGCCATTCCCTCAGTCTCCCCACCTACTACCAGCACTCCCCCGCCTCATGGGGAGGTAAATGAGTGGCACCAACAGCTACACGTGGGCACTGATGATACCCCTACACATCACAAAGCAGGGGTATACAGGGTGGTGCGGGAGTATGAACAGGTTTTCAGCAAACATCCACTAGACTTTGGGCAGATCAAAGGGGTCCAACACCACATCTCCACCGGTGAACACCCCCCTATCAAAGAGAGGTTCAGGCCTATTCCCCCTGCGCATTACCAGTGTGCCAAAGATATGTTGAGGAATATGAAGGAGGCAGGGGTTATTCGGGACAGCTGTAGTCCCTGGGCCGCTCCGTTGGTACTGGTCAAGAAGAAGGATGGTACCATGCGGATGTGTGTGGACTACCGGAAGATTAATCAGATAACACATAAAGATGCCTACCCACTGCCCCGTATTGAAGAGTCTTTGGCCGCACTGAGAACCGCAAATTACTTCTCTACCCTTGACCTCACCAGTGGGTACTGGCAAGTGGCAGTGGCCCCGGAAGACCGGGAGAAAACCGCTTTCACCACCCCAATGGGGCTCTGTGAATTCAATAGTATGCCGTTTGGGCTGTGCAATGCCCCTGGAACCTTCCAACGGCTGATGGAGTGCTGTCTGGGACATCTGAACTTCGAGACCGTCCTGTTATACCTGGATGATGTGATTGTGTACTCTCAGACGTATGAAGCCCATCTGGAGCACCTAGCCGAGGTGTTCGCGTCCCTTGCCAAATACGGGATGAAGTTGAAGCCCTCCAAGTGCCACCTGCTGAAACCCAGAATGCAATACCTGGGGCATGTGGTGAGTGCGGAAGGTGTCGCCCCCGACCCTGAGAAGATCACTGCCATCCGGGACTGGCCAAGACCAACCACCGTGAGGGAAGTAAGGCAGTTTTTGGGTCTGGTGGGATACTATGGGATACTTTAGTGCTATCCCCATTTTCTAATGGGGATAGCACTAAACAAATGTTAAGTAATTAAACAACTAAATACAAACAATTCTATTCACACTTACTTTTGCTCACACTTTGCTCACTCACGCTCACAATGAAGAAGACAGGCTAAAATTCGCGCGCCGCTAGGCGCGCGGCTTTCAGAAGTCTTCCTTCCGGCTGTAACGGCCAAAACCCGGTTCTCCTTGAGCTCGCGGTGACTCTTCACTTATCCCAGAAGGCACTGGGAATATGCAAATTATCCTCGCAAGACTCCTTCCCTGGCTTTCAGAAGTCTTCCTTCCGGCTGTAACGGCCAAAACCCGGTTCTCCTTGAGCTCGCGGTGACTCTTCACTTATCCCAGAAGGCACTGGGAATATGCAAATTATCCTCGCAAGACTCCTTCCCTGGTAAAATCCTTGAGGGTTTCTTGAGAGATGCTATACTGGAGTATCTCAAGAAAAATAACCTTATGACAGAGTATCAACATGGGTTTATGAGGGATCGATCCTGTCAAACTAATTTGATCAGCTTCTATGAAGAGGTAAGTTCAAGCCTGGACCAGGGAAATGCAGTGGATGTTGTGTATATGGACTTTTCAAAAGCTTTTGATACGGTGCCACACAAAAGGTTGGTACATAAAATGAGAATAATGGGGATAGGGGAAAATATGTGTAACTGGGTTAAAAACTGGCTCAGTGATAGGAAACAAAGGGTGGTTATTAATGGTACGTACTCGGACTGGGTCTCAGTTCATAGTGGGGTACCACAGGGGTCAGTATTGGGCCCGCTTCTTTTCAACATATTTATAAATGACCTTGTTGGGGGCATGCGGAGTAGAATTTCAATATTTGCAGATGATACTAAACTCTGCAGGGTAATCAATACAGAGGAGGATAATTTTATATTACAGGGAGATTTATGTAAATTGGAGGATTGGGCTGAGAAGTGGCAATTGAAGTTTAATGTAGATAAATGTAAGGTCATGCACTTGGGTAGAGGAAATAACATTTATGATTATGTACTTAATTGTAGAACACTGGGTAAAACAGACACAGAAAAAGACTTGGGTGTATGGGTGGATGGTAAACTTCACTTTAGTGGACAGTGTCAGGCAGCTGCTGCCAGGGCTAATAAAATAATGGGATGTATTAAAAGAGGTATAAGTGTTCATGAAAAAAATATAGTTCTACCTCTGTACAAGTCACTAGTGCGACCGCACGTAGAATACTGTGTACAATTCTGGTCACCGATATATAAGAAGGACATAGCTGAACTGGAGAGGGTGCAAAGAAGAGCGACCAAGATTATTAGAGGAATGGGGGGGCTGCAATACGAAGACAGGTTATTAAACTTGGGGTTATTTAGTCTGGAAAAACGAAGGCTTAGGGGAGATCTAATCACAATGTATAAATATATGAGGGGACAGTACAGAGACCTTTCCAAAGATCTATTTACACCTAGGCCTGCGACTGGAACACGGGGGCATCCGCTACGTCTTGAGGAAAGAAGGTTTAATCATAATCACAGACGAGGATTCTTTACTGTACGAGCAGTGAGACTATGGAATTCTCTGCCGCATGATGTTGTAATGAGTGATTCACTACTAACATTTAAGCAGAGCCTGGATGCCTTTCTTGAAAAATTTAATATAACCAGTTATGTATATTAGATTTTATGACAGGGTATTGATCCAGGGAACTAGTCTGATTGCCGGATGTGGAGTCAGGAATGAAATTTTTTCCCCATTGGAACTTGTTTGCCACATTGGGGTTTTTTGCCTTCCTCTGGATCAACATGTTAGGCTACGGGTTGAACTAGATGGACTTAGAGTCTCCCTTCAACCTTAAAACTATGATACTATGATACTATGATACTACCGGCGCTTCATCAAGGGGTACACGAAGATGGTTGCTCCCATGCAAGACCTCCTTGTGGGACAGACCAAAGGTGGTAGACCCATCGGAGCCCCACTGGTGTGGGAGGACAGGCATGAGGAATCCTTCCGTCAGCTGAAAGCGGCCTTGACTGGAGAAGAGGTCCTAGCGTACCCTGACTACGGCTGCCCATTCATCCTCTACACAGACGCCAGCAATGTGGGTTTGGGGGGCAGTCCTGTCCCAGGTCCAGGAAGGAAAGGAGAAGGTGATTGCATATGCTAGTCGAAAACTCCGGCCGACTGAAAGGAACCCTGAGAACTACAGCTCCTTCAAGCTCGAGCTCCTGGCACTGGTGTGGGCTATCACCGAGCGGTTCCGCCACTACTTGGCCGCAGCCAAGTTCACCGCCTTCACGGATAACAATCCGTTGACTCACCTGGACACGGCCAAGCTGGGCGCGTTGGAGCAGCGGTGGGTGGCCAGACTAGCCAACTATGACTTCACCATCAAATACAGGGCCGGTCGTGTCAACATTAATGCTGATGCCCTCTCTCGGATGCCCAACTTGTCAGAAGGTGGGTGCGAGGATGATGACCTCGAGGAGATCGAGTTGCCTGCATGCCACCGGCCACCAACTGAGAAGGTACATGTCCACCAACAACGGGTGAACCTGGATCCGCTGCACAGTCAGGAGTGGCAGGAAGCTCAAAATCAGGCGCCCGCTGCAAGGCGCTGCTGGGATGGACCCTGCCGCCCCAGCTGAAGCCCAACGCTTGTGGAAGGAACAGACCCGGCTGTGTCTACATCAGGGGAGGTTGTACCGTGAGCTGATCAACCCGAAGACCCATGAGAAAATCCACCAGTTGGTTATTCCCCTAGCTGATGTACCCACTGTTCTGCAGGGCAAGGCGTACCATGATGGTGCCGGCCACTTCGGGTGGAAGAAGCTGGAGATGCTGTTGATGGAGCGGTTCTATTGGAGTGGGATGCGGGAGTCGGTAGAGGCCTGGTGTCGAGAGTGCGGTCCTTGTACGTTGAGGAGGAAGGATGAAGCCAGCCAGAAGGCTCCCCTACGCCCGATCGTTACACACCAACCGCTGGAGCTGGTCGCCTTGGACCATGTAAAGCTCACCCCCAGCCGAAGTGGGTACACTTACGCTCTGACCATAGTAGATCATTACTCTCGGTTCCTGGTGGTTGTCCCGGTCAAGGACTTAACCGGCCGTACCGCCGCTAGAGCGTTCCAAGCTTACTTCTGTCGACCCCATGGATACCCTGAGAAGATGCTTACCGACCAAGGTCCAGCCTTTGAGGCGGAGCTGTTCCAGGAGTTCTGTCAGCTGTACGGCTGCAAGAAGATCCGGACCACACCTTACCATGCCCAGAACAACGGTATGTGTGAGAAGATGAACCATCTGGTCCTTGGCCTCCTCAAAACGTTGCCGTTGGAGGAGCGGAACCTGTGGCCGGAGAAGCTGCCTGACTTGGTCGATATGTACAACAATATCCCGTCTAGCTCAACGAAGTGCACCCCAGCGTATCTGATGAGGGCTCGGCCTGGCCGACTGCCGGTGGACCTGGAAATGGGACTGGAAGCCCCAGAGACACTCCCCTCAACGGCTGAATGGGACACCCGGCGGAGGGTGCAGTACCGACAGATTCAGGAGTATGTGGAGAAGAACCTAAGTTGGAGTCGAGAACAACAGGAGCAGCGCTTCAATCAGAAAGCGTCTGCGGGCCCTTTCCAGCCTGGAGATGTGGTGTTAAAGCGGAAGAAAAAAACCCAGAAGCTGGATGATCAATGGGAACAAATCCCATACGTCATCCAACCCACAGGATGGGAAGATGGAAAGGCCTACCAGATCAGTCGTGACCAAGGGGGCACCTTGGCCACGGTTTCCCGGGACCATCTGAAAAGGTGCCCACCAGCATTGAGGGCGATGGCTGAAGTACCAGCTCCTCCACCAGCAGAGAAGGCAAAAGAGGTGATCCACACTGTGATGGGTGACTTCCCAGCAGACTGGCCTACACAGAACGGCGCGGTGATTCTTCCAGTGATACTGTTCCCACAACCTGTGGATGAAGAAGTGGTGGAAGCGGTCAACCGTGAGCCAGAACTAGTGCCAGTGCCCAGGGATGAACCTGTGCCCAGCTCCCCTATGCCTCCGCCTGCCCCACACGATAGCCGGGAGGAGGAACCGATTGTTCCCTCTGCCCCACTGCCTAGCCTCACTGACACCGGACCCCGGAGGTCCACCCGTCCCAACCTAGGTAGGCCCCCACTTAGGTACAGGGAAACCGTTCTTTAAAAGGGGGAGGGGAAAGAAAACAGGTGTGTTTTAAGTGTGTTTGTTTGAAAGTTTGACGAAAAATGAGAAATTGATAACCGAACAGTAACCTGATTGTCTGCAAACCGTGATTTGGAAACCGGCCGTTGCCGGCACCGTTGTCCCCGTGGGGACCGTTTGAAAGTTTGCATGAGGAACTGCTCATGGACAAGCCCGTGAACTTGCAGGGCAACCACAAACGTTAAGTGGCTTGTAAATAAATTGAGTTACTGGTACCGTTTCCGCAATTACCGCCTCCGGAGAGGCAGGTTGGAGGGAGGGCCCACAGCAGAGCAGGCTGGGGCCCAGCCACCACAGGAACCGGTGGCTACCCTCTGGAGGGGAAGGACAGATCCCGCTCGGGTAACTTGTGCTGGACTAGGGTCAAGGGGTGCTGCCTGGGCTTTAGGGGCAGCATCAGGGCCAGGTTACTTGGGTGGGAGAGAGCGGAGACCGTAACCGTTAACCGTTTTAAAGTTTGCAACTTTTAAGCACTGAACCTCCCGATGTGGGATGATGCCATAAATTATAAATGTAAATATGTTACCGTTTTCCCTATCTTTTACAGAAAAAAACAAAAGGAAAATAAAACCGGTGTTGGACGGGCAGCCCGAGGACAGTCTGCGTTTTGCTAAGGGGGAATGTGACGCCCTGGGCAAGCCAGGGGTCACAGGTCACAACACCACATGCACCCCACATTCCCTGCAGGTACACCTAGCTAACCCAAAATCCTTGTTGCCCTCCTCCAGGGGCTGATGTCCACACCAGGGGGTGGGCCAGGCGGTTGGCTCCGCCCACCGAGGAGTTCACAGCCCTGGAGGCGGGAAGAACCAGGCAGTTTAGCTCAGGCAGAGCTTGAGTGAGGAAGCAAGTGGAGAACAGTTGAGTTTAGGAAGTGAAAGTAGAAGGAGGTGAAGTGGTAGAGGAGCTTAGGAGAGAAGCTGAAGTAAAGTGAAAAGAAACAGTTTGTAAAGCCTGAAGTTGGTCCGGGTGTGTGCCCCGGACTGTGACAGCAAGGTCAGCAGACGGCGGTGATAGTCTGCAGGGGGACTGCTCGGAGGTTGCTGGAAGGACCGCGGACGGGTAGTGACCCGGCGGTACCGGAGCAGTATACGAAGAACAGTCAGCACCAGGGCAGGGGCCTTTCGGATCCCGGCAAGGCTAGGAGTCGCCATAATTTGCCAAATCCGTCAGTGAAGGGGACCTCTGTCTCCTAACAACCAAGTCCCGATTGAAGGCAACAGTCCGACCATTGAGGGGAGACACCGCCACCGCCAAGGCACCAGTTTCCCAGGGCCATCGCCTGCGGGCAAGAGAGAGGCTCCTCCGGCCCAGATTGAAGCCGGGGAGCGGGTAACCGGTGGGGACCCATCGCTACCAAAGAGACTTTACATAGGTGCAGGGAAGAGACCGTCATCGCTAACTGCAGGGAGCCGCAGCACCGTAGCCGTCCGAGGGACCCGTCCAACCAGCCGTTTGTTTACCGAGAACTGTGTCGTGTTTACTGGCTGAGTGAGTACCTCCGTGCCGTGCGGCACAGCGCTGCCCCTGCGCCCCTGCACCTCCACAGGCCCCAGACCCGCCTGTCCACCATTCCAATCCCATCACTGGGCCCCGGGAGCACCACAACCCCTACCCACGGAGGGGCACATCAACAACTGGCTGCTCCATATCATCACTCCCGGGCTCCCCATACAGAGCAGCGGTGGTGTTAACAAATCACCACAACCGTGGGTGGCGTCACGGACAATAAACTATCCCAAAACACCCAATCCCCTTTTCACTCACGGGCGAGGAGCGCCGCTCGAGTCCCCGGGATCCGGCCCATCGCTCGAGCCACCGAGCAGCAGAGGCCGCAGCAGCAGTGGCAGCCGGACCCGAGCAGTAGGGAGAGCGCGGCGTCCCCTCCTCCGCCCGCGACACGTGCATGTGGCAGAGCATTTTGTGTGTGCATGTAGCAGTGCATTGTGTGTGCGTGCATGGCAGAGCATTATGTGTGCGTGCATGGCAGAGCATTGTGTGTGTGCCTGGCAGAGCATTGTGTGTGCGTGCGTGTGGCAGAGCATTTTGTGTGCGCATGCATGTGGCAGAGCATTTTGTGTGCGCATGCGTGTGGCAGTGCATTGTGTGTGCGTGCGTGGCAGTGCATTGTGTCAGCGTGCATGGCAGAGCATTGTGTCAGCGTGCATGGCAGAGCATTGTGTGTGCGTGCCTGGCAGAGCATTGTGTGTGTGTGCCTGGCAGAGCATTGTGTGTGCGTGCATGTGGCAGAGCATTTTGTGCCTGCATGGGGCAGACCATTTTGTGCGTGCGTGTGGCAGAGCATTTTGTGTGCGCAGGCGTGTGGCAGTGCATTGTGTGTGTGTGCGTGGCAGTGCATTGTGTCAGCGTGCATGGCAGAGCATTGTGTCAGCGTGCATGGCAGAGCATTGTGTGTGCGTGCCTGGCAGAGCATTGTGTGTGTGTGCCTGGCAGAGCATTGTGTGTGCGTGCATGTGGCAGAGCATTTTGTGCCTGCATGGGGCAGACCATTTTGTGCGTGCGTGTGGCAGAGCATTTTGTGTGCGCATGCGTGTGGCAGTGCATTGTGTGTGTGTGCGTGGCAGTGCATTGTGTCAGCGTGCATGGCAGAGCATTGTGTCAGCGTGCATGGCAGAGCATTTTGTGCGTGCCTGGCAGAGCATTGTGTGTGCGTGCATGTGGCAGAGCATTTTGTGCGTGCATGTGGCAGAGCATTTTGTGCATGCATGGTGCAGAGCATTTTGTGTGTGCGTGCATGGCAAAGTATTGTGTGTGCGTGCGTGGCAGAGTATTGTGTGTGCGTGCGTGGCAGAGCATTGTGTGTGTGCATGTGGCAGAGCATTGTGTGTGCGTGCGTGGCAGAGCATTGCGGGCGTGTGGCAGAGCATTTCAGGTGGTTCTGAATGCAGAGCATTGCACAGTCATGCTGCTCGGTCACACACACAGTAAATACACAGTGTACACACGGTATATAGTATATACAAACAGTGTTTAGTATATACACTCAATACACGGTATATATTATATACACACGCTGGCTCCGCCTCCCTCATGCTGCTCGGTCACACACACAGTATATACACACTGTACACACGGTATATAGTATATACACACAGTATATAGTATATAACACAGTACACGGTATATAGTATATACACAAGCTGGCTCCGCTGCCCTCATGCTGGGTGCTGTCACACACACAGTATATACACAGTGTACACACACACTGTGTGCGTCCGTGTGGCAGAGCATTGCGGGTAGGCGTGCATGTGGCAGAGCATTGCTGGACTTGGGCGTGCAGAGCGTTATGTGGGGAGCACTATGCAGCTGTCCTTGGTGACACTTTAGACAGTTGTGGTCACCAACAAAATGGCTCTGCACGGTGTCCCTACACTACATTCTCTCTTATCTGTTGGAAACGTCCGGATTGGGAGGGGGAGGTGATATCACACACAAGAGAGCAGATTCTGCCCACTTTTACTGCAGCTGTAATCCAGGCTTTTTCTACAGTGGGATTTCTGTAGGATTTCAGCAGCTGCTTCCCCTAGTGTTTAACAGTGGAAAATATCAAACTTTTTATTTTCTTTTTATACTTTGCTCAATTAAAAACAAATAATAATATTTAAACAAAACATTAAAACATTAATACTTTACATTTTTTCAGGTTTTTTTTGGGCACGACACCTTCCATTTAAAGTTTGGAGTAACCGACACTGGTTGGTCACATAAAGCCTTTTTCAACCGTTGAAAGGCTTCCTCTGCTTCTGCATTCCACTTTATTGAGACAGAGTTTGACCCCTTGGTAAGATCTGTGAGTGGGGCTGCGATGGTAGCAACATTTTTGATGAACCGCTGGTAATAACCAACAATCCCCAAAAAGGCTCTGACCTGTCTTTTGGTGACTGGTTGTGGCCAATTCTGAATGGCGTCCACTTTTTTTAGCCTGAGGTTTTATAACTCCCCTACCAATCATGTATCCCAGATAGCGAGCTTCTTCCAACCCCAATGTACACTTCTTGGGATTGGCAGTCAACCTGGCAGCCCTTAGAGAGTGCAAGACAGCTTGTACCTTCGGCAAATGAGTTTCCCAGTTATCACTAAAGATAATGATATCGTCCAAATATGCGGCTGCATACTGGACACGGGGCTTTAGGATGATATCCATTAGTCTTTGGAAGGTGGCTTGGGCTCCATGCAACCCAAATGGCATATCCCGATACTGGAACAGTCCCTGTGGCATAACAAAGGCAGTTTTCTCTTTGGCCGAGTCAGTGAGGGGAATCTGCCAATAACCTTTTGTTAAGTCAATAGTGGATATGTATCTGGCTGAACCTAGTCTCTCTATAAGTTCATCAACTCTTGGCATGGAGTAGGCATCGAATTTTGATACCTCATTTAACTTACGAAAATCATTACAATTCCGGCTAGTCCCATCGGGCTTGGGCACCAGCAGGATAGGACTAGCCCACTCACTCCGGGACTCCTCAATAACCCGAGCACCAGCATTTTCTTTACTTCCTGGGCAATGGCTTGTCTTTGAGCCTCAGGAATTCGATATGGTTTTAACCGTACTCATGTCTGAGGGTCGGTGACAATGTCATGTTTAATTAGGTGAGCATGGCCGGGTAGTTCTGAAAAAATATCTGCATTTCTCTGTACGAACTCCTTGGTTTCTTGTATTTGGGTCTTGGATAGCGTGTCTGCAATACCCACCTCTGGCGGTACTATCTGGGGGTCACTTACCTCAGATATTGGTGCCACTCGAGGACCACTATCAAGGGTAGTCCCCACTACCAAACTCTCCCTGTCCCACCAGAACTTAAGCAACTTTATGTGGTAGATTTGTTGGGGTTTTCTCTTGTCTGGTTGGTGTACCTTATAATTCACTTCACCTATTCTTTTCAGCTCCTCATATGACCCCTGCCATTTTTGCATAAAATTTATCTTCTACAGTAGGTACCAACACTAACACCCGATCCCCGGGTTGAAAAACTCGTGTTTTAGCTGCCCGGTTGTACACCCTGCTTTGGGCATGTTGTGCGCGCTCCAAACATTCTTTGACTATTGGCATAACTGCCGCAATTCTGTCCTGCATGAGTGTTATATGTTCAACTACACTGCAGTAAGGAGTCACCTCTTGCTCCCAAATCTCCTTGGCAATATCCAACAGGCCTCTGGGACACCGCCTATAGACCAATTCAAAAGGTGAAAGGCCCGTGGAGGATTGGGATACCTCTCGTATGGCGAAGAAGAGATATGGCAGGAGAGCATCTCAATCCCTCCCGTCTTTATCCACCACCCTTTTCAACATCCCCTTTAGGGTTTTAATAAAGCGCTCGACCAGACCGTCAGTCTGAGGGTGATACACTGAGGTACGCAGGTGGGATATTTTTAAAAATTTTCATAGTTCTTTGAGTATATGAGACAAAAAGGGGGTCCCCTGATCTGTAAGTATCTCTTTCAGAATGCCTGTGCGAGAAAACATGTTAAAAGGTCCTTTGAAATTGCTTTTGCATTTCGTAACGGTACAGCCTCTGGATAACGGGTGACGTAATCCAGTACCACCAAAATGTATGGATGACCCCTGGCAGATTTAACTAATGGACCGACTATATCCATTGCTATTCTCTCAAAGGGCACCTCTATTATTGGCAAGGGTACAAGGGGGCTTCTAAAATGTGTCATAGGCGCAGTCAACTGGCATATAGGACAGGACTGACAGTACTCAGTTACATCTCCCACCAGACCCGGCCAAAAGAAACGTTGCAGAATACGGTCTTTTGTCTTTTCTCCAGCCAGGTGGCCCCCCAAGGGATGTTTATGTGCCAGGTCTAAAACCACCTGACGAAAGGATTTGGTTACCACTAGCTGTTCCACCACCACTCCTCGCATCTTGTCAATGTGGTACAGCATGCCCTATTGCACTTCCATATGTGGAAACTCATTTTGAGCCCCTGGGTACACTGGGTTTGGTGTTGAGCGGTCCCCAAATTATCACGGGCCACCTCAAGACCTGGCATCTCTATAACATCCTCTAGCTTGTCCGCCTCGCCCGCAAACACAGCCACAGAGAGTCTACAGATTCTGGAGCTACCCCTGTAGTGTGCCCCCCATCATCTTGCTCCAGTGGCTCAGAGGCTAGTCCCAGGGTATCATTCACCAGTTTTTCTTCAACCAGGGTGTTCACACCATTTTTAACGTTCCACAAGTCCCAGAATAAGGGATAGTCTCTCCCCAGGATTACACTATGCCACATTGTCTTTACGATTACCGCCTGATGTCTTTTGGCCCCCAAAGGTGTGGCAAGAGTTACACAGGCTGTGGGGTAGTTTTTAGTATCGCCATGTATGCAACTAATGCCCACAGTTGAATCTGTTATTGCTCCAGGGTCCACCAAGCTAGCATGTACCAAGGTTACTTGACTGCCAGAGTCTAAGATGGCATTGACACTATAGCCATTGACCTCAATGCAACACACATGTTGTTCATTTCCCGTGAGGATCTCCGCAGCACAGACTGACCGTACATATAATGACAGACACCTTGCAGTGTTACAGTCCATCGGCTCTGTAGTTAATGAGCAGTTAACAGCTACGTGGCCGAGCCCACAACATCACCAACACTGTATAGGCCCTTGCCTCTGAGTTGGGGACCTCAGTCTGGGCCTGCTGACTTGCTGAGAAACCACACCGCTATCATAGTCCTTTGGGGACCTGCTACCCCTAGTTGCAACATTTTATTCTTTTGAGAAAGGAGTAGTTTTAGCAGGACTTTCAGGCGATTTCCTAGAACCCCAGCAAGGTGAAAGCATCCCCTGGAGTAGGCTTTCAGAAGCGCTGTAATGCTCGACCATGTTCACCAACTGGTCAGCGCTGGTTGGGCCACCTTGTCTGACCCACCTCTGGATCTTAGCCGGTTAGGATCGCAGGTACTTGTCTAGGACAACACATTCCACCATCTGTGCTGGCGTCAGAGTTTCTAGTTGCAGCCATTTTTTCACCAGATGGATGATGTCATGCATTTGTGAACGAGCTGGCTGATGTGCCACAAAAGTCCATAGATGTACCCTCTGTGCCCGTACATGTGTGTTTACTCCCAGCCTTGCCAGGATTTCGCCTTTTAGTTTAATATAGTCCATAGCATCAGCTCCACTTAGATCATAATATGCCTTTTGCGGATCTCCGATCAGGAATGGAGCAACTACTTCAGCCCATTTGTCCACCGGTAAGCGTTCACGTTCTGCAATACATTCAAGCATTGCCAGCTATGCTTCCACTACATCAGCAGCAGTCATTTTAAGTAATGTCTTTTGTACGGCTTTCTGCGCACTGGCAGAGCTTTGTGCACGATCCTCCGCGTCTCGTGGCTGCTAAACCAAAGACTCCTTTATTGCATTTAACTGCTCTTGGTGCATTTGGTGCTGCTGCTCCAGCGCCTTCTGGAGGTAAGTATTGGTCTGTTGTTGCTGGATATTGGCCTGTTGTTGGTTAATGTTGACCTGCACCAACTGTTTCAGCAGCTCCTCCATATTGCTGGTCTCTTGGCTCTTCAGCAGCACAGAAGCTTTCAGCCAGGACATCAACAAGAGACAATGCCCATAGAGCGGTTTATCTGCAGTCACAGTCCAATAGCCACTAATTCCCGCATTCGAGACACCATTTGTGAGATTTGTATAGCTCAGCTGGGATCTTTGCTTTGGTCCAAGCGAGTAGCTATGGAGTCACAGATGACAGCGGCAGACTGGCAGGTTCTACACAGGTATGACCACTGCTGTGTTTATTGTGTACACTTAGGGCGCTTTCACACTTGCGTTCAGCGCAATCCTCCCCTATGGAGAATAGTGTAGTCCGTTAACGCACTGCGCTATTCTCCATTGACTTATATTGCCGACGCACTGTAACACAAGTGTCTGCGTTGCATCCGCTGGACGACGCTGAGTCATTATTTTGACGCAGCGTCGGGCGGAGGGAATGCTGCATGTAGCGTTTTTTGGGTCGTTAAAATATCGCACCCTGATGGATCCCTTTAGAATCCGCCAATGTGTCTAATGATTGTCTACGGGGGCGGATTCCTCCGCAATGCACTAAGCGGCGGAATCCGCTGACGGATCCCGTCACATTCTACTGCGCATGCTCAGCATGTCCAGCAGAACGATCTAAATCGTTTAAAATCACTCCTGGTCTCTCTCCTCCCTTAATCCTACTCATCGATCACCGGTGCGGTGCTGCACAGCTGTCACACTGCTCTGGCAGCTTCTCCTGCTTTTGAAAATGCCGGCCGCTCATTATTCAATCTCGTATTCTCTGCTTCCCTTGCCCACTGGCGCCTATGATTGGTTGCAGTCAGACACGCCCCCATGCTGAGTGACAGCTGTCTCACTGCAACCAATCAACAGCCGCCAGTGGGCGAGTCTATATCGTGCAGTACAATAAATAAAATAATTGAAAAAAAACGGCGTGCGGTCCCCCCTAATTTTGATACCAGCCAAGATAAAGCCACACGTCTGAAGGCTGTTATTCTCAGGATGGGGAGCCCCCCAGCCTAAAAATATCAGACAGCAGCGACATGGAATTGCTGAATCCATTAGATGCGACAGTCCCGGGACTCTACCCGGCTCATCCCGAATTGCCCTGGTGCGATGGCAATCGGGGTAATAAGGAGTTAATGGCACTCCATAACTGCCACTAAGTCCTAGGTTAATCATGGCAGGCGTCTCCCCGAGATACCTATACAATGATTAACCTGTAAGTGAAAGTAAATAAACACATACACCCGAAAAAATACTTTATTTGGAATAAAAGACAAAAAAAACACCCTCTTTCACCACTTTATTAAAATCCCCAAATACCTTTCCATGTCCGACGTAATCCATGAGGTCCCGCGATGCATCCAGCTCTGCTACATGAAACTGACAGGAGCGGCAGTAGAACACTGCCGCTCACTGTGAGCTCCACGCAGCAACTGAAGGGAGTCGTGCTGTCAGCGGGGACGTCACAGAGATAGTGCCGGCGTGTGTGGAGATGATGGGTGAGTTAGTGCCTGCGTGTGCAGTGATGATGGGTGCGGTAGTGTCGGGGTGTGAGCTGTGATGATGGGTGCGGTAGTGCCTGCGCGTGTGCGGTGATGATGGGTGCAGCAGTGTCGGGGGGTGTGTGGTGATGATGAGTGCGGTAGTGTCAGGGTGTGAGCGGTGATGATTGGTGCGGTAGTGCCTGCATGTGTGCGGTGATGATGGGTGCAGTAGTGTCGGGGTGTGAGCTGTGATAATGGGTGCAGTAGTGTCTGGGTGTGAGCTGTGATAATGGGTGCAGTAGAGTCTGGGTGTGAGCTGTGCTGATGCGTGCAGTAGTGCCGGGGTGTGTGCGGTAATGATGGGTGCGGTAGTGCCGGGGTATGTGCTGCGATAATGGGTGCGGTAGTGTCGGGGTGTGAGCGGTGATGATGGGTGCGGTAGTGCCGGGGTGTGTGCGGTGATGATGGGTGCAGTAGTGTCGGGGTGTGAGCTGTGATGATGGGTGCAGTAGTGTCGGGGTGTGAGCTGTGATGATGGGTGCAGTAGTGTCGGGGTGTGTGCGGTGATGATGGGCGCAGTAGTGTCAGGGTGTGTGCGGTGATGATGGGTGCAGTAGTGTCGGGGTGTGAGTGGTGATGATGGGTGCAGTAGTGTCAAGGTGTGAACGGTGATGATGGGTGCAGTAGTGTCGGGGTGTGTGCGGTGAGGATGGGGGCTGTAGTGCCTGCATGTGCTGTGATGATGGATGCTGTAGTGCCTGCGTGTTCTGTGATGATGGGGGCTGTAGTGCCTGCGTGTGCTGTGATGATGGGGGCTGTAGTGCCTGCGTGTGCTGTGATGATGGGGGCTGTAATGCCTGCGTGTGCTATGATGATGGGGGCTGTAGTGCCTGCGTGTGCTGTGATGATGGGGTCTGTAGTGCCTTCGTGTGCTGTGATGATTGGGGCTGTAGTGCCTGCGTGTGCAGTGATGATAGGGGCTGTATTGCCTGCATGTGCTGTGATGATGGAGGCTGTAGTGCCTGCCTGTGGTCTCTCTCTCTCGGCTAAAAAAACCAACTTAACGCAACGCGTTATTTCACAGGAATACGTTGCCTTTATTATCACACTATTTGCAAGGCATCCATCTAATGCGTCACACAACGCACTGTGACGGATGCCAAATGACGCAAGTGTGAAAGCGCCCTTATCTCTCAGTGTTACACATTCAAAAACAGGAAAATAAATGTGTCGCGGACGGGTGTCGCCTCCGCTGCGGCGACCGGGGCAGCTCGAGGGGTGCTTGGATCCGGGATCATGTCCTGGGCTCGAGTGGTGGCCGGACCCGGGGCTCGTGCAACCGCCCGTCCACGCACACAGTGAAAAGGGGAGGTATTTACAGGTGAGATTGTCTGTGATGCCACCTGTGGATTGCGATGATGGGATGGTGGCACAGCTGCTGCCTGGTATGGGGGTGCCCGGGGCTGATGGAGCGGGGCAGCAAGGTGGAATCCCCTCCACGGGTAGGGGAGGTGTAGTCCCATGGCCCGGTTGTGGCGTAAGGAGCAGGGCTGGGACGTTGTCGGCAGTTTGGACCGGGTGACACCGGTGTACTCACGATTACGAATAATCCACACAGAGTCTGTACTGTAAACCAAGGCCGGATGCCGGTTGCCTCTGGAGGGGTGTGCTGGTCCCACACACGGGTTAGCAATGTAGGGGCCCTTCCTCCTGCACTTGTGTCTTGTCGTGTGTGGATTAACCCGCCTGGAACGGGAGAAATCCACTCCCCTGCAGCTTTGGATGCAGAGGGAGCCATTGCCCACACACGCTGACCCGTGGGACTTCAATGGGTTCTTGGCGGACACCCTGTCCCCCGTGTTGGGCTTCCGGTCTGCTCTATATGGGCTGCTTTCTTCGGGAACAAGGCCTGATACCTTGTCCCACTAGTCAATTAACAAGGGGCTTGAAGCTTGCCTCGTCTTAGGGTCCAGGTACCCCGCCCGTGCATGGCCTCCAGACCGGATTCCCGTTGTTGGTACTGGCGGGCTACAACCCTGCCCCAGTCCACTTCAGGTCTCCCGCGACCGAATCTCCATCGCCTGTGGCCCTACAATGCTGTCTGCGACCTAGTCGGTCCTCCCGTGGTCCAAGGGCTCCAACCCTGACCACACTGCACTTCAGCTCCTGTCACCGACTCCCAACTTCACTCCACTCTACTTCAACTCCACTCCTACTGAACTAACTGGTTCCCGCCCCGTGTCACCTCAAGACCCCTAGGTGGGCGTTCCCATCCGCCTGGTCCCGCCCACTGGTGTGTCCTGGTTGTCATGGGGAGGCAACTAGCATTTGTAGCTGGTGTTCCCATGTGTGGAAAGTGTGGTGTAGATTCCCAAGGAGGAGGTGATTCCTGTACCCTTTTTGGGGGGTACAGTCATCTGTGACTACCTGGTTTTGCCAGGGCGTCACACTCCCCCTTGGTAAAACAGCCCGTCCGCGGGCTGTCCGGCACCAGTATTAATTTTTTTCAACATCTAGAAAAAAAGGTAAAACATAAATAACATTGGAACGGTAGAACCTTAGAACATTTCTTCCCTTCATGGAAGGCACATATCTTAAACGTTACTTTAACGATGTCCATCTACCCCTTTTTCCTTTGTTCCGCCACCCAAAACACCTGTACCCTCCCTTGGTGTCACCGCTTGTCGGGTGTTCTACACCATTCCGGGTTTTGGTGAGTGTCTGTGTCCGGGTCAAAGTTCCGCACCCTGTATCACCCCAAAGAGTCCCTTGGGCCGGAACCCTTTCGCCTGCAGGGTAGTCAGCGGTTTCCGTGGTGACTGGGCCTTGGCCGACTCCACCGCAGGCCCTTCCTCCAACCGACCTCTCCAGCGGGTGCCGCCTCCTGGCGGTCAGTAACAAGAAGGTAGATGGGGGGGTTATTTACTTGACCCAAGAAAGTTTTTGGGGTGATGTCGCCACTCCTGACACCATGGTCCATTTTTAACTGTTAACTGGCTGAAATAAAACTTTGTTTTCAAACAACTGTAGGAGAAAGGCAGCCGGGAACAGCTACCTTACTTCTTTTCTTCATACAAGAAACGGTGGGAGGCGAGGCAGGGGTTTCGTTGACTACCACACACTTCTTCACATCAAGGGCAAACCACCCTCGCTCTCCGCAATGCCGGGTGTAGCTTACCATGTCCCCTGCCTCCAGATTTCGGTCTGGGTGGCCGGTAGGCAGGTGAGGGACCACATCCCTCCGGGACACAAATATCTCTGCTTCTAGTCCAGGTTCATAAATGAGACCCAATCCCTTCTGGGGGTCAAAGTAGTGGAGCTGCCCATGGTATGTCGGGCCCCTGACCCAGAAGATGGCTTGACGCAGGTTGTCCTTTTCTTTATAGGTGCGGGCCAGCACCTCAGCCTTACAGTTCTCACGGGTGGCTATTTCCTGGCGTAGCTACCGTTGCTGCCGCTCCCAATACGGGGCACGGGTTCCGTGCTCTGCCTCCTGCTCGGGTGTCAGGCCCACTCGGATGCCCTCGGCGCCGGCGATGACCGGACTCTCTCTCTGCCGTGGGCCCCATCGCTCAGTGGCCTGCTCCTCCTCTCAGCAGGTGCATGCCCGCTGTTCCACAGCCGGGACAGAATATTTTGGAGCGGCCGGCACCGTGGGCCAGACAGACTTCTGGTCAGGCTCCGCCTCCGCTGCGGCCGGGCGGACTGCCAGAGCCGTCATCATCTCTGTTGAAGCCGGGCGGACTGCTGGAGCCGTCGCTATCTCTGTCGCAGACGGGCGGACTTCCGGGGATGACGTTATCGGGGCTGCGGCCTGGCTCTGGGCCAGATGGGATGTCGTCAGGGTTGCGGCCTGGCTCGGGGCCGAGATGGGTGCTGGGTCGGTGGTGCAGGCAAGGTCCGAGGTCCCCATTGCTGGGGCCTCCTTCTGACACAAGACGGGTTCCGCTGCCGGTGCTGAGGGTAGCGGGCCGATCAGGGGCTGGCCACGGACACGGGCGGCGAGGGAGGCAACGTGGCGGACGGAGGCAGGCCAGACCCCTCAGCTGAGATGTCCAGTTCCTGAGGAACATGGGGGCATGGGTCACTGCTTACTCGCTCCTCCGAGGCCATCTCCATCCCGGACAGCTGCAGCCATTAATTTCGGTGGTTCACCGCATCATGATGAAATGTGCCTGGGCCTGGATTCTTCGGCACATCCTCTCCGTCTGCGCTTCAATCCAGTCGGCGGTCCCGGGAACGGGCCTCTCCACATTCTGGTTGTTGGACCCCTGAGACATCCTGCCGCTTGCTTGTCCAGGAATGGGATTTGGCAAAGTCCTGGTGTCCCTGCCCTTTATCCTCTTGGTTTACATGCCGCTCCCCCTTGGTTTTCAACAGCAGTCTCGCGAGACCCACTGTCCTTTGCGACTTCCTGCTTTGGGAGTCACTTGGTTCCGCCCGCATTATTAGGGGGCGGGGCTTCGGCTTCGCGCCTTTTTTGGGGAAGAAGATGACACTGTTGTTGTTTTGGCGCCAAAGATGGCAGCAAGATGGCAGCAGTTCAAGATTTTGGAACGTTTCATGGATTTTGAAGCAAGGCGCACGGCATCTACCGATGGGGTAAGAATCATATTTGTGACTCCAGGTTTTGTGTTGTCGCGGACGGGTGCCGCCTCCGCTGCGGCGACCGGGGCTGCTTGAGGGGCGCTCGGATCAGGGATCATATCCTGGGCTCAAGTGGTGGCCGGACCCGTGGCTCGTGCATCCGCCCATCCTCTCACACAGTGAAAAGGGGAGGTATTTACAGGGGAAATTGTCTGTGACACCACCCGTGGATTGCGGTGATGGGATGGTGGCAACCCCGCTGCCTGGTTTGGGGTGGCCCGGGGCTGATGGAGTGGGGAAGCAAGGTGGAATCCCCTCCATGGGTAGGGGAGGTGTAGTCCCGAGGCCCGGTTGTGGCGTAAGGAGCAGGGCTGGGACGTTGTCGGCAGGTTGGACCGGGTGACAGTGCTGTAGTCACGATTATGAATAATCCACACAGAGTCTGTACTGTAAACCAAGGACGGATGCCGGTTGCCTCTGGAGGGGTGTGCTGGTCCCGCACCCAGGTTAGCAATGTAGGGGCCCTTCCTCCTGCACTTGTGTGTTGTGGTGTGTGGATTAACCCGCCTGGAACAGGAGAAATCTGCTCCCCTGCAGCTTTGGACACAGAAGAAGCCGTTGCCCGCAGACGCTGACCCGTGGGACTTCAATCGGTTCTTGGCGGACACCATGTCCCCCGAGTTGCGCTTCCGGTCTGCTCTATCTGGGCTGCTCTGTTCGGGAACAAGGCCTGGTACCTTGTCCCGCTGGTCAATTAACAAGGGGCTTGAAGTTTGCCTCGTCCTAGGGTCCAGGTACCCCGCCCGTGCACAACCTCCGGACCAGATTCCCGTCGTCGGTACCGGCGGGCTACAACCCTGCCCCAATCCACTTCAGGTCTCCCGTGACCGGATCTCCGTCGCCTGTGGCCCTAAAATGCAGTCTGCCACCTAGTCGGTCCTCCCGTGGTCCAAGGGCTCCAACCCTGACCACACTGCACTTCAGCTCCTGTTACCGAATCCCAACTTCACTCCACTCTACTTCAACTCCACTCCTACTGAACTAACTGGTTCCCGCCCCGTGTCACCTCAAGACCCCTAGGTGGGCGTTCCCATCCGCCTGGTCCCGCCCACTGGTGTGTCCTGGTTGTCATGGGGGGCGACTAGGATTTGTGGCTGGTGTTCCCATGTGTGGAAAGTGTGGTGTAGATTCCCAAGCAGGAGGCGATTCCTGTACCCTTTTTGGGGGGTACAGTCATCTGTGACTACCTGGTTTTGCCAGGGCATCACAAATGTCTAAGGCTGTCTGGCCACTAACTAACAACAGAATGCTAACTATAAAATAAACCTATGTAACAAACAAAACAGTATTCTCTTACTGTGTCGGTTCCTCAGCACAGCAAGCGGAGGTATTGAGTCTCAGCATCAGCAGCCATGAGCCTGTACTGCTCTCCTCAGCAGTCTCAGTCTACTGAATGCCTCCTGATTATTTCAGCTGATCTGCTGAGGAATCAAAACCTGGACTTAATGTGGAGAAGGGAGCAACCAGTCCCACTGCCATTCCTACTGATTACTCCAGGAAAAATCGAGCCCAAAATTACACTGAAATAAACAGCCTTCAGTGACTAACTTATTGCTGAGCCAGATCTGACTTTCCCAGCTTTTGCCAGCCTATTTGCATGGGCTGACTGCTCCACAATCAGTACATGGAGGCATATGAAATGAACTGAGGGGAAACATACCTGTTCTCTAGTACTTCTCCCCTCGGCATCTCACACTATGCTAGTGTTTACAGGGACAGTTAGACAGGGATTAGCAGTATGCACCCAGAACTGCTTGTGGTTATGGTTGCATACTGCACCTGACATGTTCCCTTTAACAGGCTTAAGGAGAATAATCTATATGTGAACGTACCCAAGGGCTCCTTCGAGGTTGAGGAGATTTGTAATTTTATCATCCACTGGATTCCGCATGAACCCTGCTAAGCGCCAGGCTGTACAGGATTGGGTCCAACACAAAAACCTGAAAGCCCTTCAAAGATTTTTGAGGTTTGCTAATTACTATAGGAGGTTTAATAAGGGTTTTTCTAAACTTGTCAAACCCCTTACTGACCTTACCCAAAAGGAAGCGGATGTTTGTAAATGCGGGCCTGTGGCTACTAGGGCATTTTCCTGCCTCAAGGAGGCATTTACCTGTGTTCTGGTTCTAGTTTAGCCTGACTTCGATAGACCATTTCTAGTGGAGATAGATGTTTCAGAAAATGCAGTACTATCCCAGGGGTCTGCGGCTCTCACTCACCTTCAGCCCTGCGCCTTCTTTTTGAGAAAATTTTCATCCATCGAGTTAAATTGTTATGTTGGTATCCGGGAATTGCTAGCCATTAAATGGGCTCTTGAAGAGTGGAGACAATTTTTGGAGGGGACTAGACACTCTTTTGTGATACTCACGGACCATAAAAATGTAATTTATTTAGAAAATGCCAAGAGGCCTAACCCAAGGCAGGCTAGATGGGCCTTATTTTTTTCACGTTCTCATTTTTTCCTGTCCTGTCCAATGGGAGGAGGTTCCCCTGTCGCACTTTTTCCCCAGTGATGGTAGTTGCTATCACTAATGTGGAATGGGAGATTTTGAAGTCACAGCATTTGGCCCCCTCTGATACCCCATGGGACAGATTGTTTGAGCCTGTTAGCTTCAGACTCCGTTTTATTCAGAACTGTCACAATTCTGCATTGGCCGGTTACATGGGGGTTAAGAGTACCATGCATTTGGTTAAACAGGTGTATTGGTGGCCCGCGCTAGGCCTGGATGTTGAGGCCTTTGTTCAAGCCTGTGAGGTGTGTGCCAGGAGTAAAGTTCCATAGTCTGCCCAATGGATTTCCTTACTGATCTTCCGGCCTCTAAAGGGAATGACTGTCATCTGAGTAATTGTTGACTGCTTCTCTCGCCAGTGCCATCTTATTCCTCTGAGTCAATTACCATCAGCTCAGGACATGGTGGATCAATAATGTGATCAGGTTGCACGGTGTTCCTGTTAATATTGTGATCAAGGTTCACAGTTTATCTCCACGTTTTTGAAGGCTTTCTGTAGTCGGATTAGAACAGAATTAATCATTCTCCTGAGCATATCATCCCCATACCCTTTCAGAGTGGACTAACCAGTCATTAGAGACATGAGTTACTTCTGTTCCAATAATCAGGGGGTTTATTTACCTTTAGCGGAGTTTGCACTCAATATTAGGCATCATGAGTCTTTGTGTACCTCTTTTGCAACTTTGGTTTTGATCCCAGGTCTCCAGTGTTTTTCCGGGGGTGGGAAGTGAGTTCTGGGGTGTCTGAGACCACCAATAGGTTAAAAACTTGGAGGGGATTTGCAGACAGCTTGAGAAAGCGTCTACATCACAGAAGGATGCGGTGGATAGGCACCGGTCTCAGGAGGAGAAGCTGGTAGTTGGGAATCTGGTGTGGGTATCCACAAAAAAACCTTAAGCACAAGGTACCCTGTCCCAAGCTTGGGCCTCAATTTATTGGGCCTTTTCCCATCCTGGAGGTGGTCAATCCAGTCACCTTTAGAGTAAAGCTCCCTGCCAGTATCTGAATCCCTAATATCTTTTATAGGTCCCTTCTTAAGAAGGCTAAAAGACAGATCACACCTCACCTTCCCCCATGCCCGGTCCTTGTGAATTGTCAGGAGGAGTTTGAAGTCGAGCAGAGTGTTGATTCCAGAAAGGTACAGAATTGGGTCCAAAATGTGATCTACTGAAAGGGATATGGTCCAGAGGAGAGGTCGTGGGTTCCGAGGTGAGATATCCACGCTAATAAACTTATTGCTGACTTCCATAAAAGGTTTCCTGGCAAACTGGGTGCTGAGAGTTAGGAGGTCTCTCCTCAAGAGGGGGGTACTGTCAGGTCTGGTGGTTCTGCACCTGAGTGGGTCCGTCGTGCTCCTACGTGTACTCTGGCTCCCCGGAGCTTGCACTAGTGCAGGTTCTGACCGAGCACGTCGTACCCTGGGAGCAATGTTGTCACTCAGGGGCCCTGGGATGCTGGGTCCCCTAGTGTGAGCTGTTGCCAGTGGATACGAGATGCTGTATCCTCTGAGTTGTATCCTCTGAGTTGGTCCAAAGATTAGAGTTAGGGACAGTGAGGTTAGAAGGACCCATTCAACTCCTGGCAATTGATAAAACACTGCTGCCTCAAAACCTCATTCGGTTTGCTACAGAAAAATTTACTCTGGTGATCGGGTCTCAGCATTCTGAAACTATTTCTTGTTTTGTAATGGCCAATCTCCCTGCTGGATTAGTGTTGGGGTATCCATGGTTAATGTTACATAATCCCGTTATTGATTGGGAGTGTCGTACCATAGTCAAATGGAGTCCTGCTTGTCATAAAAGGTGTTTACAATCTGTACTTGTGTTCTCCGTAAGTCCTGAGGGTCTTCCGGAATACCTGAGGGACTACGGAGACGTATTCTCGGAAACAGAGGCCGAGGTTTTTCCGCCTCATCGCCCATATGACTGTGCCATCGATTTGCTTCCCATTACCAAATTGCCCAAGGCCCGTTTATATCACCTCTCGGGTCCAGAATGGGCTGCTATGAAATCATACATATCTGATAATATACGTAAAGGGCATATCCATCCTTCTTCTTCCCCTGTGGCCACTGGGTTCTTTTTTGTAAAGATGAAGGACGGAGGATTAAGGCCATATCTCGATTTCCGAGAATTGAACAAAATTACTGTGAAAAAAACGTATCCACCTCCACTCATCCCTAATGTCTACAACCAACTCTCTGAAACCCGGTGGTTTACCAAACTAGACCTCAGGGGGGCCTATAATCTTATCCGTATTAGAGAAGGGGATGAGTGGAAAACGGCCTTTCTGACGTCAGAGGGGTTATTTGAGAATTTGGTGATGCCTTTTGGTCTAACAAATGCTCCTGCGGTGTTTCAAAATTTCATCAATGATATCTTCTTTGATTTTCTTGGTCGTTTTGTGGTCATCTATCTCGATGACATTTTGATTTATTCTGCCGATAGGGATACGCATATTACGCATGTTCGCTCAGTATTACAGAGATTACGTGATAACCATCTGTTTGCCAAGCTTGAAAAATGTGTTTTCTCTGTTCAGGAAATAGCCTTTTTTGTTTTTACTCCTTTCTCGTGATGGGTTTAAAATGGACCCAGGAAAGGTGCAGGCTATCGTGGATTGGGTGCAACCCAGGGATATCAAGGCGCTACAACGCTTTTTGGGTTTCGCAAATTATTATCGAAGGTTCATTAAGGGGTTTTCTCAAATTGCCAAGCCATTGACTGACCTTACACGGAAAGGGGCAGATCTGCAGAACTGGTCACAAACGGCTGTCCAGGCTTTTCTTGAGTTAAAGGACCGGTTCATGTCCGCCCCGGTCCTGGTACAGCCTGACCTCGAGGCGCCGTTTATTGTGGAGGTGGACGCCTCAGAGGTGGGGGTGGGAACTGTTCTCTCTCAGGGCCCTGCTACTCTGACTAATCTGCGACCATGTGCATTCTTCTCCAAGAAAGTCACTCCGGCTGAGAGGCATTATGATGTGGGTAACCGTGAATTATTGGCGGTAAAGTTGGCATTTGAAGAATGGAGGCATTTTTTGGAGGGTGCTGTTCACCGTATTACTGTCATCACTGATCATAAAAACCTTGCGTATATTGAGTCCGCCAAGAGATTGACGCCTCGACAAGCGAGGTGGGCTCTTTTTTTTTTCTAGATTACATTTTTGTATTACTTTTCAGCCGGGGTCTAAAAACGTGAGGGCAGATGCACTGTCCCGTAGTTTGGACCTGGTGTCACCTCCCGAGCATCCTTCCTCCATTCTTCCGCGAGGGGTGGTGGTCGCTACCTTGTCATCCAAGTTAGAGGCTGAGGTCAGGGAGGCTCAGCTCCATCTTCCGCTCCAGACACTAAACTGTTTGTCCCTTTGCACCTCCGGATACGAGTACTTCAAGATTTCCATGAGTTCGTACTTAGCGGCCATCCTGGAATTACAGCCACTCGCAAGGCTGTTGCTCGACTGTTTTGGTGGCCATCTCTTCACTCAGATGTTGCTGGGTTTGTGTCTGCCTGTGCTACATGTGCCCGTGCTAAGGTATGTCGTAACCGGCTGGCCGGGGAACTGGTTCTATTACCTGTTCCTGAAAGACCATGGACCCACTTGTCCATGGATTTCATTACGGACCTCCCTGTCTCAAATGGTATGACTGTGATGTGGGTGGTGGTGGATCGTTTTAGTAAACAGGCACATTTTGTTCCCCTCTCCGGTCTACCTAATGCTGCGGCCCTTGCCAACCACTTTATTGACCAGGTGGTTCAGTTCCATGGGTTGCCCCTGAATGTTGTGTCTGACAGGGGGGTACAATTCATTTCTCGGTTTTGGAGGGCCTTGTGCAGGCGGTTGGGAATTGAGTTGTCCTTCTCGTCCGCCTATCATCCCGAGTCCAATGGGCAGATGGAGAGGACGAATCAGACCCTTGAGCAAATCCTGCAGTGCTTGGTTTCTGCTCAGCAGGAGGATTGGTGTACGTTTTTGCCCCTTGCGGAGTTTGCATTCAATAGCAGAGTCCATCAGTCTACGGGGACTTCTCCCTTCTTCTGTAATTACGGGTTTCACCCTCACTTCGGGACCTTCTCTAGAATGGATTCAGGGTGTCCAGGGGCCGAGTCAGTCGTTCAGCATCTGGGGGAGGTGTGGAAGGAGGTACGACGGTGTATCGAGACGCTCAACAGTCCCAGAAACGCCAAGCGGACAAATGCCGTTCTCTGGGACCCCCCTTTCAAGTGGGGGACAAAGTGTGGCTGTCCACTCGGAATATTAGGCTTAGGGTTCCGTCTGCTAAGTTGGGTCCTAAGTTTATAGGACCCTATGAGATCATTGAAGTGATCAACCCGGTGGTCTTTCGGTTACAACTGCCCCAGACCTTGCGTATTCCTAACGTATTTCATACCTCCTTGCTTAATCCATTTGTTCTATCTGTGGTGGATTCTCAGACGCCCCCGGCTCCAATATTTGTGGACGGTGAGGAGGAGTACGAGATCCAGCATATTATCGATTCTCGTTGGGTTCCTAGTTCCCTCCAGTATCTGATCCATTGGAAGGGTTACGGTCCGGATGACAGGACCTGGGTGCCGGCTCGATCCGTGCGGGCCGATCGGTTGATTGCGGCTTTCCACCGGAAATATCCTGGGGGTCCGGTGCCCCCCCTTGAGGAGGGGGTACTGTCATGGTTCGCCTCCCCGTCCACATGGCTAGGGGGTGGAGCCTTCTCTCGGGCCTCACTTCCGGACCTTGGATGCCTTAAAAGCTGACATTTCCAGTGAACCAGTGCCGGCTATAAGCTTAGCACTGCTTTGCCTGTGATTGCTGGTCCTGTGAGTGATATCCTGATTAGAGATGAGCGAACCGGTCGCGGTTCGGCTCGAGCTTGGTTCGCCGAACGGAGGTCTCGTTCGAGTTCGGTTCGGCGAACTGGTTCGGCGAACCGCTCGAACCCCATAGGAAACAATGGGAGGCAATCACAAACACATAAAACACGTTATAAATGTACACATACAGTTAATAAACATTGCCATATCACTTACCGGTCCCCGGGATGCGTCCTGCACTCTGTCTCCTGCCGCTATTCCTCCCGATAATCGCTGCGTCTTCCCGGTAACCAGCAGTGATGACAGGACCTACGTGATGTTGTCAAAATAGCATGTGACCAGTCACGTGTCTGTTATCTCATTGGCTACAGACTGGTCACATGGCTAGACGTCATGGCCTGTCCTAGGTCCTGTCAGTGCATCTCTCCAGTACGCGGTGATTGTTTGTGTATCTCCGTGTACTGGTGAGATGCTCTGGCACACGGTCGGTTTCCCGGTCTGCTTCTCTGTTCCCTTATTCACCGGCTGCCACAGCCGGTTAATAACGGAGATCACCGTTGCTATAGCAACTCGCCTGTCAATGGTGACATCACCGCTATTCAGCACGGAGCCTCTGATCACTCAGGCTGCACGGGAAGCAGCGTCCTTTCTCACATGCACCGCTGCTGATGTAGCAGAGCTGAATGTGTTGAAGGAGAAAGAAGACAGAAGACCATGGATCGTGGAGGGATAAAAGGGAGTAATACACATGGAGTCTGTAATGTGTCTGTGTATTTATTTCTATTAAATTATTTTAACTGTGCGTGGTGTCTTTTTTTTAACCCTTTATTATAGATTCTTAATGGCCGGGTCAAACTTGCCTGATATTAAGAATCTCTGGCTTAATACTAGCTAGTAATACAAAGCCAGTATTAACTCATGATGATTACTCAGCAAGCCACCCGGCTTCAGGGCTGCTGGAAGAGTTGGCTACAGCGCCAGATAATGGCGCTTCTATGAAAGCGCCATTTTCTGGGGCGGCTGCGGATTGCAATTCGCAGCAGAGGCGCCCAGAAACCTCGGGCTAACCTGTGCTGCGGATTCCAATCCCCAGCTGCCTAGTTGTACCTGGCTGGACACAAAAATGGGGAGAAGCCCATGTCATTTGTTTTTTAATTATTTCATGAAATTCATGAAATAATTAAAAAAAGGGTTTCCCTATATTTTAAATTCCCAGCCGGGTACAAATAGGCAGCTGGGGGTTGGGGGCAGCCGTACCTGCCTGCTGTACCTGGCTAGCATACAAAAAGATGGAGAAGCTCACGTCATTTTTTTTTTTTTTAGTTTTTTGGCAAAAAAAGTAAAAAAATGCTTTTCTGGATTTTCCATTGCCAGTGAAGGTAACACCAAGCAGTGGGGGTTGGCAGCCAGTAGCTGCTTGGATTACCCATAGCTAGCAATACAAAAAATGCAGCGGGAGCCCATATTTTTTTTTTTTAATTATTTATTTAAATAACTAAAAAAAAAAGTGCTTCCGTGTATTTTGATTGCTAAAAATAAATCATTAAAAAAATGACGTAGCGCTCCGCGGTATTTTTGATTCTCAGCGCAGATAAAGCAGACAGCTACAGGTTGCCAGCCCATCTGCCTGGCGTTACCTTGGCTGGCAATCAAAATACAGGGAAGCCCATTAAAAAAATAGTTTAAAAAAAATGACGTGGGGTCCCCCCATTTTTGTTTGTTTTAATGTTTTGTTTATTGAAGCAAAAGAAAATAAAAATACACAATCATCAGAAATCACAGTCTTGACTAATACAATTACATTTGCATCCGACGCTTCCCATTTTAACTCTATGACTCAGATTACTTATGTGTTGTCTGAGCTTTCCAAATAATAAACTTAACCATCGGGTAGTGGGAAAGCCCGAATTAAATTAGTTGCCTGGTTTCTGTATTAATATGCAACAATTTTTAACAACAAGTATCATAGAAACTAGAAGTAGGGGGGGAGCTAGAATCCAGGAGAGCGAATTTTTATCGCATGAAATTCAGTTACGGGATTAGAGTTAGAGGGTTCAAGAGACGAAAGGAAAGGGGAAAGAGATAGAAAGGAGAGAAGAAAGGAGAGGATTTTGGTCTTAGATCCATTCAATCTGTGGCAAGGATGGTTAGACAGCTGTCATTCATCTCATTGGTGGGGGGAAGGGTGACTTACAATCCCCTATGCTGCCGTCTGCGAAGTCACTATTGAAAATTGAGGTTTAGACTTATAGGCCTGCCAAGCCTTCCAGACTTGAATGCCTTAAAAATGGCTTTAAAATGGATTTGGAGCATGGAGACGATTATCTCGGGATTGCAAGATAACCAAACAAAACTTTTAGTGGATTTCTACTTATTTTATTAAATATCATCTCCACCAAACAGGACAAGCTTGCATCTGTTATAGTTTTGGAGAAAAATGTGTTCATTTCATGTATGCGCGAAATGCCTTAAAAATGGCTTTAAAATGGATTTGGAGCATGGAGACGATTATCTCGGGATTGCAATATAACCAAACAAAACTTTTAGTGGATTTCTACTTATTTTATTAAATATCATCTCCACCAAACAGGACAAGCTTGCATCTGTTATAGTTTTGGAGAAAAATGTGTTCATTTCATGTATGCGCGAAATGCCTTAAAAATGGCTTTAAAATGGATTTGGAGCATGGAGACGATTATCTCGGGATTGCAATATAACCAAACAAAACTTTTAGTGGATTTCTACTTATTTTATTAAATATCATCTCCACCAAACAGGACAAGCTTGCATCTGTTATAGTTTTGGAGAAAAATGTGTTCATTTCATGTATGCGCGAAATGCCTTAAAAATGGCTTTAAAATGGATTTGGAGCATGGAGACGATTATCTCGGGATTGCAAGATAACCAAACAAAACTTTTAGTGGATTTCTACTTATTTTATTAAATATCATCTCCACCAAAGAGGACAAGCTTGCATGTGTTATAGTTTTGGAGAAAAATGTGTTCATTTCATGTATGCGCAAAATGCCTTTGAAATGGCTTTAAAAGGGATTTGGAGCATGGAGACGATTATCTCGGGATTGCAAGATAACCAAACAAAACTTTTAGTGGATTTCTACTTATTTTATTAAATATCATCTCCACCAAACAGGACAAGCTTGCATCTGTTATAGTTTTGGAGAAAAATGTGTTCATTTCATGTATGCGCGAAATGCCTTAAAAATGGCTTTAAAATGGATTTGGAGCATGGAGACGATTATCTCGGGATTGCAAGATAACCAAACAAAACTTTTAGTGGATTTCTACTTATTTTATTAAATATCATCTCCACCAAACAGGACAAGCTTGCATCTGTTATAGTTTTGGAGAAAAATGTGTTCATTTCATGTATGCGCGAAATGCCTTAAAAATGGCTTTAAAATGGATTTGGAGCATGGAGACGATTATCTCGGGATTGCAAGATAACCAAACAAAACTTTTAGTGGATTTCTACTTATTTTATTAAATATCATCTCCACCAAACAGGACAAGCTTGCATCTGTTATAGTTTTAGAGAAAAATGTGTTCATTTCATGTATGCGCGAAATGCCTTAAAAATGGCTTTAAAATGGATTTGGAGCATGGAGACGATTATCTCGGGATTGCAAGATAACCAAACAAAACTTTTAGTGGATTTCTACTTATTTTATTAAATATCATCTCCACCAAACAGGACAAGCTTGCATGTGTTATAGTTTTGGAGAAAAATGTGTTCATTTCATGTATGCGCAAAATGCCTTTGAAATGGCTTTAAAATGGATTTGGAGCATGGAGACGATTATCTCAGGATGGCAATATAAACAAACGAAACTTTTAGTAGATTTCTACTTATTTTATTAAATATTATCTCCACCAAACAGGACAAGCTTGCATCTGTTATAGTTTTGGAGAAAAATGTGTTCATTTCATGTATGCGCGAAATGCCTTAAAAATGGCTTTAAAATGGATTTGGAGCATGGAGACGATTATCTCGGGATTGCAAGATAACCAAACAAAACTTTTAGTGGATTTCTACTTATTTTATTAAATATCATCTCCACCAAACAGGACAAGCTTGCATCTGTTATAGTTTTGGAGAAAAATGTGTTCATTTCATGTATGCGCGAAATGCCTTAAAAATGGCTTTAAAATGGATTTGGAGCATGGAGACGATTATCTCGGGATTGCAAGATAACCAAACAAAACTTTTAGTGGATTTCTACTTATTTTATTAAATATCATCTCCACCAAACAGGACAAGCTTGCATGTGTTATAGTTTTGGAGAAAAATGTGTTCATTTCATGTATGCGCAAAATGCCTTTGAAATGGCTTTAAAATGGATTTGGAGCATGGAGACGATTATCTCAGGATGGCAATATAAACAAACGAAACTTTTAGTAGATTTCTACTTATTTTATTAAATATTATCTCCACCAAACAGGACAAGCTTGCATCTGTTATAGTTTTGGAGAAAAATGTGTTCATTTCATGTATGCGCGAAATGCCTTAAAAATGGCTTTAAAATGGATTTGGAGCATGGAGACGATTATCTCGGGATTGCAAGATAACCAAACAAAACTTTTAGTGGTTTTCTACTTATTTTATTAAATATCATCTCCATCAAACAGGACAAGCTTGCATGTGTTATAGTTTTGGAGAAAAATGTGTTCATTTCATGTATGCGCAAAATGCCTTTGAAATGGCTTTAAAATGGATTTGGAGCATGGAGACGATTATCTCGGGATTGCAAGATAACCAAACAAAACTTTTAGTGGATTTCTACTTATTTTATTAAATATCATCTCCACCAAACAGGACAAGCTTGCATCTGTTATAGTTTTGGAGAAAAATGTGTTCATTTCATGTATGCGCAAAATGCCTTTGAAATGGCTTTAAAATGGATTTGGAGCATGGAGACGATTATCTCAGGATGGCAATATAAACAAACGAAACTTTTAGTAGATTTCTACTTATTTTATTAAATATTATCTCCACCAAACAGGACAAGCTTGCATCTGTTATAGTTTTGGAGAAAAATGTGTTCATTTCATGTATGCGCGAAATGCCTTAAAAATGGCTTTAAAATGGATTTGGAGCATGGAGACGATTATCTCGGGATTGCAAGATAACCAAACAAAACTTTTAGTGGATTTCTACTTATTTTATTAAATATCATCTCCACCAAACAGGACAAGCTTGCATCTGTTATAGTTTTGGAGAAAAATGTGTTCATTTCATGTATGCGCGAAATGCCTTAAAAATGGCTTTAAAATGGATTTGGAGCATGGAGACGATTATCTCGGGATTGCAAGATAACCAAACAAAACTTTTAGTGGATTTCTACTTATTTTATTAAATATCATCTCCACCAAACAGGACAAGCTTGCATGTGTTATAGTTTTGGAGAAAAATGTGTTCATTTCATGTATGCGCAAAATGCCTTTGAAATGGCTTTAAAATGGATTTGGAGCATGGAGACGATTATCTCGGGATTGCAAGATAACCAAACAAAACTTTTAGTGGATTTCTACTTATTTTATTAAATATCATCTCCACCAAACAGGACAAGCTTGCATCTGTTATAGTTTTGGAGAAAAATGTGTTCATTTCATGTATGCGCGAAATGCCTTAAAAATGGCTTTAAAATGGATTTGGAGCATGGAGACGATTATCTCGGGATTGCAAGATAACCAAACAAAACTTTTAGTGGATTTCTACTTATTTTATTAAATATCATCTCCACCAAACAGGACAAGCTTGCATCTGTTATAGTTTTGGAGAAAAATGTGTTCATTTCATGTATGCGCGAAATGCCTTAAAAATGGCTTTAAAATGGATTTGGAGCATGGAGACGATTATCTCGGGATTGCAAGATAACCAAACAAAACTTTTAGTGGATTTCTACTTATTTTATTAAATATCATCTCCACCAAACAGGACAAGCTTGCATCTGTTATAGTTTTAGAGAAAAATGTGTTCATTTCATGTATGCGCGAAATGCCTTAAAAATGGCTTTAAAATGGATTTGGAGCATGGAGACGATTATCTCGGGATTGCAAGATAACCAAACAAAACTTTTAGTGGATTTCTACTTATTTTATTAAATATCATCTCCACCAAACAGGACAAGCTTGCATGTGTTATAGTTTTGGAGAAAAATGTGTTCATTTCATGTATGCGCAAAATGCCTTTGAAATGGCTTTAAAATGGATTTGGAGCATGGAGACGATTATCTCAGGATGGCAATATAAACAAACGAAACTTTTAGTAGATTTCTACTTATTTTATTAAATATTATCTCCACCAAACAGGACAAGCTTGCATCTGTTATAGTTTTGGAGAAAAATGTGTTCATTTCATGTATGCGCGAAATGCCTTAAAAATGGCTTTAAAATGGATTTGGAGCATGGAGACGATTATCTCGGGATTGCAAGATAACCAAACAAAACTTTTAGTGGATTTCTACTTATTTTATTAAATATCATCTCCACCAAACAGGACAAGCTTGCATCTGTTATAGTTTTGGAGAAAAATGTGTTCATTTCATGTATGCGCGAAATGCCTTAAAAATGGCTTTAAAATGGATTTGGAGCATGGAGACGATTATCTCGGGATTGCAAGATAACCAAACAAAACTTTTAGTGGATTTCTACTTATTTTATTAAATATCATCTCCACCAAACAGGACAAGCTTGCATCTGTTATAGTTTTGGAGAAAAATGTGTTCATTTCATGTATGCGCGAAATGCCTTAAAAATGGCTTTAAAATGGATTTGGAGCATGGAGACGATTATCTCGGGATTGCAAGATAACCAAACAAAACTTTTAGTGGATTTCTACTTATTTTATTAAATATCATCTCCACCAAACAGGACAAGCTTGCATCTGTTATAGTTTTAGAGAAAAATGTGTTCATTTCATGTATGCGCGAAATGCCTTAAAAATGGCTTTAAAATGGATTTGGAGCATGGAGACGATTATCTCGGGATTGCAAGATAACCAAACAAAACTTTTAGTGGATTTCTACTTATTTTATTAAATATCATCTCCACCAAACAGGACAAGCTTGCATGTGTTATAGTTTTGGAGAAAAATGTGTTCATTTCATGTATGCGCAAAATGACTTTGAAATGGCTTTAAAATGGATTTGGAGCATGGAGACGATTATCTCAGGATGGCAATATAAACAAACGAAACTTTAAGTAGATTTCTACTTATTTTATTAAATATTATCTCCACCAAACAGGACAAGCTTGCATCTGTTATAGTTTTGGAGAAAAATGTGTTCATTTCATGTATGCGCGAAATGCCTTAAAAATGGCTTTAAAATGGATTTGGAGCATGGAGACGATTATCTCGGGATTGCAAGATAACCAAACAAAACTTTTAGTGGATTTCTACTTATTTTATTAAATATCATCTCCACCAAACAGGACAAGCTTGCATCTGTTATAGTTTTGGAGAAAAATGTGTTCATTTCATGTATGCGCGAAATGCCTTAAAAATGGCTTTAAAATGGATTTGGAGCATGGAGACGATTATCTCGGGATTGCAAGATAACCAAACAAAACTTTTAGTGGATTTCTACTTATTTTATTAAATATCATCTCCACCAAACAGGACAAGCTTGCATGTGTTATAGTTTTGGAGAAAAATGTGTTCATTTCATGTATGCGCAAAATGCCTTTGAAATGGCTTTAAAATGGATTTGGAGCATGGAGACGATTATCTCAGGATGGCAATATAAACAAACGAAACTTTTAGTAGATTTCTACTTATTTTATTAAATATTATCTCCACCAAACAGGACAAGCTTGCATCTGTTATAGTTTTGGAGAAAAATGTGTTCATTTCATGTATGCGCGAAATGCCTTAAAAATGGCTTTAAAATGGATTTGGAGCATGGAGACGATTATCTCGGGATTGCAAGATAACCAAACAAAACTTTTAGTGGATTTCTACTTATTTTATTAAATATCATCTCCACCAAACAGGACAAGCTTGCATCTGTTATAGTTTTGGAGAAAAATGTGTTCATTTCATGTATGCGCGAAATGCCTTAAAAATGGCTTTAAAATGGATTTGGAGCATGAAGACGATTATCTCGGGATTGCAATATAACCAAACAAAACTTTTAGTGGATTTCTACTTATTTTATTAAATATCATCTCCACCAAACAGGACAAGCTTGCATCTGTTATAGTTTTGGAGAAAAATGTGTTCATTTCATGTATGCGCGAAATGCCTTAAAAATGGCTTTAAAATGGATTTGGAGCATGGAGACGATTATCTCGGGATTGCAAGATAACCAAACAAAACTTTTAGTGGATTTCTACTTATTTTATTAAATATCATCTCCACCAAACAGGACAAGCTTGCATCTGTTATAGTTTTGGAGAAAAATGTGTTCATTTCATGTATGCGCGAAATGCCTTAAAAATGGCTTTAAAATGGATTTGGAGCATGGAGACGATTATCTCGGGATTGCAAGATAACCAAACAAAACTTTTAGTGGATTTCTACTTATTTTATTAAATATCATCTCCACCAAACAGGACAAGCTTGCATCTGTTATAGTTTTGGAGAAAAATGTGTTCATTTCATGTATGCGCGAAATGCCTTAAAAATGGCTTTAAAATGGATTTGGAGCATGGAGACGATTATCTCGGGATTGCAAGATAACCAAACAAAACTTTTAGTGGATTTCTACTTATTTTATTAAATATCATCTCCACCAAACAGGACAAGCTTGCATGTGTTATAGTTTTGGAGAAAAATGTGTTCATTTCATGTATGCGCAAAATGCCTTTGAAATGGCTTTAAAATGGATTTGGAGCATGGAGACGATTATCTCGGGATTGCAAGATAACCAAACAAAACTTTTAGTGGATTTCTACTTATTTTATTAAATATCATCTCCACCAAACAGGACAAGCTTGCATCTGTTATAGTTTTGGAGAAAAATGTGTTCATTTCATGTATGCGCGAAATGCCTTAAAAATGGCTTTAAAATGGATTTGGAGCATGGAGACGATTATCTCGGGATTGCAAGATAACCAAACAAAACTTTTAGTGGTTTTCTACTTATTTTATTAAATATCATCTCCACCAAACAGGACAAGCTTGCATGTGTTATAGTTTTGGAGAAAAATGTGTTCATTTCATGTATGCGCAAAATGCCTTTGAAATGGCTTTAAAATGGATTTGGAGCATGGAGACGATTATCTCGGGATTGCAAGATAACCAAACAAAACTTTTAGTGGATTTCTACTTATTTTATTAAATATCATCTCCACCAAACAGGACAAGCTTGCATCTGTTATAGTTTTGGAGAAAAATGTGTTCATTTCATGTATGCGCGAAATGCCTTAAAAATGGCTTTAAAATGGATTTGGAGCATGGAGACGATTATCTCGGGATTGCAAGATAACCAAACAAAACTTTTAGTAAATTTCTACTTATTTTATTAAATATCATCTCCACCAAACAGGACAAGCTTGCATCTGTTATAGTTTTGGAGAAAAATGTGTTCATTTCATGTATGCGCAAAATGCCTTTGAAATGGCTTTAAAATGGATTTGGAGCATGGAGACGATTATCTCAGGATGGCAATATAAACAAACGAAACTTTTAGTAGATTTCTACTTATTTTATTAAATATTATCTCCACCAAACAGGACAAGCTTGCATCTGTTATAGTTTTGGAGAAAAATGTGTTCATTTCATGTATGCGCGAAATGCCTTAAAAATGGCTTTAAAATGGATTTGGAGCATGGAGACGATTATCTCGGGATTGCAAGATAACCAAACAAAACTTTTAGTGGATTTCTACTTATTTTATTAAATATCATCTCCACCAAACAGGACAAGCTTGCATCTGTTATAGTTTTGGAGAAAAATGTGTTCATTTCATGTATGCGCGAAATGCCTTAAAAATGGCTTTAAAATGGATTTGGAGCATGAAGACGATTATCTCGGGATTGCAATATAACCAAACAAAACTTTTAGTGGATTTCTACTTATTTTATTAAATATCATCTCCACCAAACAGGACAAGCTTGCATCTGTTATAGTTTTGGAGAAAAATGTGTTCATTTCATGTATGCGCGAAATGCCTTAAAAATGGCTTTAAAATGGATTTGGAGCATGGAGACGATTATCTCGGGATTGCAAGATAACCAAACAAAACTTTTAGTGGATTTCTACTTATTTTATTAAATATCATCTTCACCAAACAGGACAAGCTTGCATCTGTTATAGTTTTGGAGAAAAATGTGTTCATTTCATGTATGCGCGAAATGCCTTAAAAATGGCTTTAAAATGGATTTGGAGCATGGAGACGATTATCTCGGGATTGCAAGATAACCAAACAAAACTTTTAGTGGATTTCTACTTATTTTATTAAATATCATCTCCACCAAACAGGACAAGCTTGCATGTGTTATAGTTTTGGAGAAAAATGTGTTCATTTCATGTATGCGCAAAATGCCTTTGAAATGGCTTTAAAATGGATTTGGAGCATGGAGACGATTATCTCAGGATGGCAATATAAACAAACGAAACTTTTAGTAGATTTCTACTTATTTTATTAAATATTATCTCCACCAAACAGGACAAGCTTGCATCTGTTATAGTTTTGGAGAAAAATGTGTTCATTTCATGTATGCGCGAAATGCCTTAAAAATGGCTTTAAAATGGATTTGGAGCATGGAGACGATTATCTCGGGATTGCAAGATAACCAAACAAAACTTTTAGTGGATTTCTACTTATTTTATTAAATATCATCTCCACCAAACAGGACAAGCTTGCATCTGTTATAGTTTTGGAGAAAAATGTGTTTATTTCATGTATGCGCGAAATGCCTTAAAAATGGCTTTAAAATGGATTTGGAGCATGGAGACGATTATCTCGGGATTGCAAGATAACCAAACAAAACTTTTAGTGGATTTCTACTTATTTTATTAAATATCATCTCCACCAAACAGGACAAGCTTGCATGTGTTAGTTTTGGAGAAAAATGTGTTCATTTCATGTATGCGCAAAATGCCTTTGAAATGGCTTTAAAATGGATTTGGAGCATGGAGACGATTATCTCAGGATGGCAATATAAACAAACGAAACTTTTAGTAGATTTCTACTTATTTTATTAAATATTATCTCCACCAAACAGGACAAGCTTGCATCTGTTATAGTTTTGGAGAAAAATGTGTTCATTTCATGTATGCGCGAAATGCCTTAAAAATGGCTTTAAAATGGATTTGGAGCATGGAGACGATTATCTCGGGATTGCAAGATAACCAAACAAAACTTTTAGTGGATTTCTACTTATTTTATTAAATATCATCTCCACCAAACAGGACAAGCTTGCATCTGTTATAGTTTTGGAGAAAAATGTGTTCATTTCATGTATGCGCGAAATGCCTTAAAAATGGCTTTAAAATGGATTTGGAGCATGAAGACGATTATCTCGGGATTGCAATATAACCAAACAAAACTTTTAGTGGATTTCTACTTATTTTATTAAATATCATCTCCACCAAACAGGACAAGCTTGCATCTGTTATAGTTTTGGAGAAAAATGTGTTCATTTCATGTATGCGCGAAATGCCTTAAAAATGGCTTTAAAATGGATTTGGAGCATGGAGGCGATTATCTCGGGATTGCAAGATAACCAAACAAAACTTTTAGTGGATTTCTACTTATTTTATTAAATATCATCTCCACCAAACAGGACAAGCTTGCATCTGTTATAGTTTTGGAGAAAAATGTGTTCATTTCATGTATGCGCGAAATGCCTTAAAATGGCTTTAAAATGGATTTGGAGCATGGAGACGATTATCTCGGGATTGCAAGATAACCAAACAAAACTTTTAGTGGATTTCTACTTATTTTATTAAATATCATCTCCACCAAACAGGACAAGCTTGCATCTGTTATAGTTTTGGAGAAAAATGTGTTCATTTCATGTATGCGCGAAATGCCTTAAAAATGGCTTTAAAATGGATTTGGAGCATGGAGACGATTATCTCGGGATTGCAAGATAACCAAACAAAACTTTTAGTGGATTTCTACTTATTTTATTAAATATCATCTCCACCAAACAGGACAAGCTTGCATGTGTTATAGTTTTGGAGAAAAATGTGTTCATTTCATGTATGCGCAAAATGCCTTTGAAATGGCTTTAAAATGGATTTGGAGCATGGAGACGATTATCTCGGGATTGCAAGATAACCAAACAAAACTTTTAGTGGATTTCTACTTATTTTATTAAATATCATCTCCACCAAACAGGACAAGCTTGCATCTGTTATAGTTTTGGAGAAAAATGTGTTCATTTCATGTATGCGCGAAATGCCTTAAAAATGGCTTTAAAATGGATTTGGAGCATGGAGACGATTATCTCGGGATTGCAAGATAACCAAACAAAACTTTTAGTGGATTTCTACTTATTTTATTAAATATCATCTCCACCAAACAGGACAAGCTTGCATGTGTTATAGTTTTGGAGAAAAATGTGTTCATTTCATGTATGCGCAAAATGCCTTTGAAATGGCTTTAAAATGGATTTGGAGCATGGAGACGATTATCTCAGGATGGCAATATAAACAAACGAAACTTTTAGTAGATTTCTACTTATTTTATTAAATATTATCTCCACCAAACAGGACAAGCTTGCATCTGTTATAGTTTTGGAGAAAAATGTGTTCATTTCATGTATGCGCGAAATGCCTTAAAAATGGCTTTAAAATGGATTTGGAGCATGGAGACGATTATCTCGGGATTGCAAGATAACCAAACAAAACTTTTAGTGGATTTCTACTTATTTTATTAAATATCATCTCCACCAAACAGGACAAGCTTGCATCTGTTATAGTTTTGGAGAAAAATGTGTTCATTTCATGTATGCGCAAAATGCCTTAAAAATGGCTTTAAAATGGATTTGGAGCATGGAGACGATTATCTCGGGATTGCAAGATAACCAAACAAAACTTTTAGTGGATTTCTACTTATTTTATTAAATATCATCTCCACCAAACAGGACAAGCTTGCATCTGTTATAGTTTTGGAGAAAAATGTGTTCATTTCATTTATGCGCGAAATGCCTTAAAAATGGCTTTAAAATGGATTTGGAGCATGGAGACGATTATCTCGGGATTGCAAGATAACCAAACAAAACTTTTAGTGGATTTCTACTTATTTTATTAAATATCATCTCCACCAAACAGGACAAGCTTGCATCTGTTATAGTTTTGGAGAAAAATGTGTTCATTTCATGTATGCGCGAAATGCCTTAAAAATGGCTTTAAAATGGATTTGGAGCATGGAGACGATTATCTCGGGATTGCAAGATAACCAAACAAAACTTTTAGTGGATTTCTACTTATTTTATTAAATATCATCTCCACCAAACAGGACAAGCTTGCATCTGTTATAGTTTTGGAGAAAAATGTGTTCATTTCATGTATGCGCGAAATGCCTTAAAAATGGCTTTAAAATGGATTTGGAGCATGGAGACGATTATCTCGGGATTGCAAGATAACCAAACAAAACTTTTAGTGGATTTCTACTTATTTTATTAAATATCATCTCCACCAAACAGGACAAGCTTGCATCTGTTATAGTTTTAGAGAAAAATGTGTTCATTTCATGTATGCGCGAAATGCCTTAAAAATGGCTTTAAAATGGATTTGGAGCATGGAGACGATTATCTCGGGATTGCAAGATAACCAAACAAAACTTTTAGTGGATTTCTACTTATTTTATTAAATATCATCTCCACCAAACAGGACAAGCTTGCATGTGTTATAGTTTTGGAGAAAAATGTGTTCATTTCATGTATGCGCAAAATGCCTTTGAAATGGCTTTAAAATGGATTTGGAGCATGGAGACGATTATCTCAGGATGGCAATATAAACAAACGAAACTTTTAGTAGATTTCTACTTATTTTATTAAATATTATCTCCACCAAACAGGACAAGCTTGCATCTGTTATAGTTTTGGAGAAAAATGTGTTCATTTCATGTATGCGCGAAATGCCTTAAAAATGGCTTTAAAATGGATTTGGAGCATGGAGACGATTATCTCGGGATTGCAAGATAACCAAACAAAACTTTTAGTGGATTTCTACTTATTTTATTAAATATCATCTCCACCAAACAGGACAAGCTTGCATCTGTTAAAGGTTTTGGAGAAAAATGTGTTCATTTCATGTATGCGCGAAATGCCTTAAAAATGGCTTTAAAATGGATTTGGAGCATGGAGACGATTATCTCGGGATTGCAAGATAACCAAACAAAACTTTTAGTGGATTTCTACTTATTTTATTAAATATCATCTCCACCAAACAGGACAAGCTTGCATCTGTTATAGTTTTGGAGAAAAATGTGTTCATTTCATGTATGCGCGAAATGCCTTAAAAATGGCTTTAAAATGGATTTGGAGCATGGAGACGATTATCTCGGGATTGCAAGATAACCAAACAAAACTTTTAGTGGATTTCTACTTATTTTATTAAATATCATCTCCACCAAACAGGACAAGCTTGCATCTGTTATAGTTTTAGAGAAAAATGTGTTCATTTCATGTATGCGCGAAATGCCTTAAAAATGGCTTTAAAATGGATTTGGAGCATGGAGACGATTATCTCGGGATTGCAAGATAACCAAACAAAACTTTTAGTGGATTTCTACTTATTTTATTAAATATCATCTCCACCAAACAGGACAAGCTTGCATGTGTTATAGTTTTGGAGAAAAATGTGTTCATTTCATGTATGCGCAAAATGACTTTGAAATGGCTTTAAAATGGATTTGGAGCATGGAGACGATTATCTCAGGATGGCAATATAAACAAACGAAACTTTAAGTAGATTTCTACTTATTTTATTAAATATTATCTCCACCAAACAGGACAAGCTTGCATCTGTTATAGTTTTGGAGAAAAATGTGTTCATTTCATGTATGCGCGAAATGCCTTAAAAATGGCTTTAAAATGGATTTGGAGCATGGAGACGATTATCTCGGGATTGCAAGATAACCAAACAAAACTTTTAGTGGATTTCTACTTATTTTATTAAATATCATCTCCACCAAACAGGACAAGCTTGCATCTGTTATAGTTTTGGAGAAAAATGTGTTCATTTCATGTATGCGCGAAATGCCTTAAAAATGGCTTTAAAATGGATTTGGAGCATGGAGACGATTATCTCGGGATTGCAAGATAACCAAACAAAACTTTTAGTGGATTTCTACTTATTTTATTAAATATCATCTCCACCAAACAGGACAAGCTTGCATGTGTTATAGTTTTGGAGAAAAATGTGTTCATTTCATGTATGCGCAAAATGCCTTTGAAATGGCTTTAAAATGGATTTGGAGCATGGAGACGATTATCTCAGGATGGCAATATAAACAAACGAAACTTTTAGTAGATTTCTACTTATTTTATTAAATATTATCTCCACCAAACAGGACAAGCTTGCATCTGTTATAGTTTTGGAGAAAAATGTGTTCATTTCATGTATGCGCGAAATGCCTTAAAAATGGCTTTAAAATGGATTTGGAGCATGGAGACGATTATCTCGGGATTGCAAGATAACCAAACAAAACTTTTAGTGGATTTCTACTTATTTTATTAAATATCATCTCCACCAAACAGGACAAGCTTGCATCTGTTATAGTTTTGGAGAAAAATGTGTTCATTTCATGTATGCGCGAAATGCCTTAAAAATGGCTTTAAAATGGATTTGGAGCATGAAGACGATTATCTCGGGATTGCAATATAACCAAACAAAACTTTTAGTGGATTTCTACTTATTTTATTAAATATCATCTCCACCAAACAGGACAAGCTTGCATCTGTTATAGTTTTGGAGAAAAATGTGTTCATTTCATGTATGCGCGAAATGCCTTAAAAATGGCTTTAAAATGGATTTGGAGCATGGAGACGATTATCTCGGGATTGCAAGATAACCAAACAAAACTTTTAGTGGATTTCTACTTATTTTATTAAATATCATCTCCACCAAACAGGACAAGCTTGCATCTGTTATAGTTTTGGAGAAAAATGTGTTCATTTCATGTATGCGCGAAATGCCTTAAAAATGGCTTTAAAATGGATTTGGAGCATGGAGACGATTATCTCGGGATTGCAAGATAACCAAACAAAACTTTTAGTGGATTTCTACTTATTTTATTAAATATCATCTCCACCAAACAGGACAAGCTTGCATCTGTTATAGTTTTGGAGAAAAATGTGTTCATTTCATGTATGCGCGAAATGCCTTAAAAATGGCTTTAAAATGGATTTGGAGCATGGAGACGATTATCTCGGGATTGCAAGATAACCAAACAAAACTTTTAGTGGATTTCTACTTATTTTATTAAATATCATCTCCACCAAACAGGACAAGCTTGCATGTGTTATAGTTTTGGAGAAAAATGTGTTCATTTCATGTATGCGCAAAATGCCTTTGAAATGGCTTTAAAATGGATTTGGAGCATGGAGACGATTATCTCGGGATTGCAAGATAACCAAACAAAACTTTTAGTGGATTTCTACTTATTTTATTAAATATCATCTCCACCAAACAGGACAAGCTTGCATCTGTTATAGTTTTGGAGAAAAATGTGTTCATTTCATGTATGCGCGAAATGCCTTAAAAATGGCTTTAAAATGGATTTGGAGCATGGAGACGATTATCTCGGGATTGCAAGATAACCAAACAAAACTTTTAGTGGTTTTCTACTTATTTTATTAAATATCATCTCCACCAAACAGGACAAGCTTGCATGTGTTATAGTTTTGGAGAAAAATGTGTTCATTTCATGTATGCGCAAAATGCCTTTGAAATGGCTTTAAAATGGATTTGGAGCATGGAGACGATTATCTCGGGATTGCAAGATAACCAAACAAAACTTTTAGTGGATTTCTACTTATTTTATTAAATATCATCTCCACCAAACAGGACAAGCTTGCATCTGTTATAGTTTTGGAGAAAAATGTGTTCATTTCATGTATGCGCGAAATGCCTTAAAAATGGCTTTAAAATGGATTTGGAGCATGGAAACGATTATCTCGGGATTGCAAGATAACCAAACAAAACTTTTAGTAAATTTCTACTTATTTTATTAAATATCATCTCCACCAAACAGGACAAGCTTGCATCTGTTATAGTTTTGGAGAAAAATGTGTTCATTTCATGTATGCGCGAAATGCCTTAAAAATGGCTTTAAAATGGATTTGGAGCATGGAGACGATTATCTCGGGATTGCAAGATAACCAAACAAAACTTTTAGTGGATTTCTACTTATTTTATTAAATATCATCTCCACCAAACAGGACAAGCTTGCATGTGTTATAGTTTTGGAGAAAAATGTGTTCATTTCATGTATGCGCAAAATGCCTTTGAAATGGCTTTAAAAGGGATTTGGAGCATGGAGACGATTATCTCGGGATTGCAAGATAACCAAACAAAACTTTTAGTGGATTTCTACTTATTTTATTAAATATCATCTCCACCAAACAGGACAAGCTTGCATGTGTTATAGTTTTGGAGAAAAATGTGTTCATTTCATGTATGCGCAAAATGACTTTGAAATGGCTTTAAAATGGATTTGGAGCATGGAGACGATTATCTCAGGATGGCAATATAAACAAACGAAACTTTAAGTAGATTTCTACTTATTTTATTAAATATTATCTCCACCAAACAGGACAAGCTTGCATCTGTTATAGTTTTGGAGAAAAATGTGTTCATTTCATGTATGCGCGAAATGCCTTAAAAATGGCTTTAAAATGGATTTGGAGCATGGAGACGATTATCTCGGGATTGCAAGATAACCAAACAAAACTTTTAGTGGATTTCTACTTATTTTATTAAATATCATCTCCACCAAACAGGACAAGCTTGCATCTGTTATAGTTTTGGAGAAAAATGTGTTCATTTCATGTATGCGCGAAATGCCTTAAAAATGGCTTTAAAATGGATTTGGAGCATGGAGACGATTATCTCGGGATTGCAAGATAACCAAACAAAACTTTTAGTGGATTTCTACTTATTTTATTAAATATCATCTCCACCAAACAGGACAAGCTTGCATGTGTTATAGTTTTGGAGAAAAATGTGTTCATTTCATGTATGCGCAAAATGCCTTTGAAATGGCTTTAAAATGGATTTGGAGCATGGAGACGATTATCTCAGGATGGCAATATAAACAAACGAAACTTTTAGTAGATTTCTACTTATTTTATTAAATATTATCTCCACCAAACAGGACAAGCTTGCATCTGTTATAGTTTTGGAGAAAAATGTGTTCATTTCATGTATGCGCGAAATGCCTTAAAAATGGCTTTAAAATGGATTTGGAGCATGGAGACGATTATCTCGGGATTGCAAGATAACCAAACAAAACTTTTAGTGGATTTCTACTTATTTTATTAAATATCATCTCCACCAAACAGGACAAGCTTGCATCTGTTATAGTTTTGGAGAAAAATGTGTTCATTTCATGTATGCGCGAAATGCCTTAAAAATGGCTTTAAAATGGATTTGGAGCATGAAGACGATTATCTCGGGATTGCAATATAACCAAACAAAACTTTTAGTGGATTTCTACTTATTTTATTAAATATCATCTCCACCAAACAGGACAAGCTTGCATCTGTTATAGTTTTGGAGAAAAATGTGTTCATTTCATGTATGCGCGAAATGCCTTAAAAATGGCTTTAAAATGGATTTGGAGCATGGAGACGATTATCTCGGGATTGCAAGATAACCAAACAAAACTTTTAGTGGATTTCTACTTATTTTATTAAATATCATCTCCACCAAACAGGACAAGCTTGCATCTGTTATAGTTTTGGAGAAAAATGTGTTCATTTCATGTATGCGCGAAATGCCTTAAAAATGGCTTTAAAATGGATTTGGAGCATGGAGACGATTATCTCGGGATTGCAAGATAACCAAACAAAACTTTTAGTGGATTTCTACTTATTTTATTAAATATCATCTCCACCAAACAGGACAAGCTTGCATCTGTTATAGTTTTGGAGAAAAATGTGTTCATTTCATGTATGCGCGAAATGCCTTAAAAATGGCTTTAAAATGGATTTGGAGCATGGAGACGATTATCTCGGGATTGCAAGATAACCAAACAAAACTTTTAGTGGATTTCTACTTATTTTATTAAATATCATCTCCACCAAACAGGACAAGCTTGCATGTGTTATAGTTTTGGAGAAAAATGTGTTCATTTCATGTATGCGCAAAATGCCTTTGAAATGGCTTTAAAATGGATTTGGAGCATGGAGACGATTATCTCGGGATTGCAAGATAACCAAACAAAACTTTTAGTGGATTTCTACTTATTTTATTAAATATCATCTCCACCAAACAGGACAAGCTTGCATCTGTTATAGTTTTGGAGAAAAATGTGTTCATTTCATGTATGCGCGAAATGCCTTAAAAATGGCTTTAAAATGGATTTGGAGCATGGAGACGATTATCTCGGGATTGCAAGATAACCAAACAAAACTTTTAGTGGTTTTCTACTTATTTTATTAAATATCATCTCCACCAAACAGGACAAGCTTGCATGTGTTATAGTTTTGGAGAAAAATGTGTTCATTTCATGTATGCGCAAAATGCCTTTGAAATGGCTTTAAAATGGATTTGGAGCATGGAGACGATTATCTCGGGATTGCAAGATAACCAAACAAAACTTTTAGTGGATTTCTACTTATTTTATTAAATATCATCTCCACCAAACAGGACAAGCTTGCATCTGTTATAGTTTTGGAGAAAAATGTGTTCATTTCATGTATGCGCGAAATGCCTTAAAAATGGCTTTAAAATGGATTTGGAGCATGGAGACGATTATCTCGGGATTGCAAGATAACCAAACAAAACTTTTAGTAAATTTCTACTTATTTTATTAAATATCATCTCCACCAAACAGGACAAGCTTGCATCTGTTATAGTTTTGGAGAAAAATGTGTTCATTTCATGTATGCGCGAAATGCCTTAAAAATGGCTTTAAAATGGATTTGGAGCATGGAGACGATTATCTCGGGATTGCAAGATAACCAAACAAAACTTTTAGTGGATTTCTACTTATTTTATTAAATATCATCTCCACCAAACAGGACAAGCTTGCATCTGTTATAGTTTTGGAGAAAAATGTGTTCATTTCATGTATGCGCGAAATGCCTTAAAAATGGCTTTAAAATGGATTTGGAGCATGGAGACGATTATCTCGGGATTGCAAGATAACCAAACAAAACTTTTAGTGGATTTCTACTTATTTTATTAAATATCATCTCCACCAAACAGGACAAGCTTGCATGTGTTATAGTTTTGGAGAAAAATGTGTTCATTTCATGTATGCGCAAAATGCCTTTGAAATGGCTTTAAAAGGGATTTGGAGCATGGAGACGATTATCTCGGGATTGCAAGATAACCAAACAAAACTTTTAGTGGATTTCTACTTATTTTATTAAATATCATCTCCACCAAACAGGACAAGCTTGCATGTGTTATAGTTTTGGAGAAAAATGTGTTCATTTCATGTATGCGCAAAATGACTTTGAAATGGCTTTAAAATGGATTTGGAGCATGGAGACGATTATCTCAGGATGGCAATATAAACAAACGAAACTTTAAGTAGATTTCTACTTATTTTATTAAATATTATCTCCACCAAACAGGACAAGCTTGCATCTGTTATAGTTTTGGAGAAAAATGTGTTCATTTCATGTATGCGCGAAATGCCTTAAAAATGGCTTTAAAATGGATTTGGAGCATGGAGACGATTATCTCGGGATTGCAAGATAACCAAACAAAACTTTTAGTGGATTTCTACTTATTTTATTAAATATCATCTCCACCAAACAGGACAAGCTTGCATCTGTTATAGTTTTGGAGAAAAATGTGTTCATTTCATGTATGCGCGAAATGCCTTAAAAATGGCTTTAAAATGGATTTGGAGCATGGAGACGATTATCTCGGGATTGCAAGATAACCAAACAAAACTTTTAGTGGATTTCTACTTATTTTATTAAATATCATCTCCACCAAACAGGACAAGCTTGCATGTGTTATAGTTTTGGAGAAAAATGTGTTCATTTCATGTATGCGCAAAATGCCTTTGAAATGGCTTTAAAATGGATTTGGAGCATGGAGACGATTATCTCAGGATGGCAATATAAACAAACGAAACTTTTAGTAGATTTCTACTTATTTTATTAAATATTATCTCCACCAAACAGGACAAGCTTGCATCTGTTATAGTTTTGGAGAAAAATGTGTTCATTTCATGTATGCGCGAAATGCCTTAAAAATGGCTTTAAAATGGATTTGGAGCATGGAGACGATTATCTCGGGATTGCAAGATAACCAAACAAAACTTTTAGTGGATTTCTACTTATTTTATTAAATATCATCTCCACCAAACAGGACAAGCTTGCATCTGTTATAGTTTTGGAGAAAAATGTGTTCATTTCATGTATGCGCGAAATGCCTTAAAAATGGCTTTAAAATGGATTTGGAGCATGAAGACGATTATCTCGGGATTGCAATATAACCAAACAAAACTTTTAGTGGATTTCTACTTATTTTATTAAATATCATCTCCACCAAACAGGACAAGCTTGCATCTGTTATAGTTTTGGAGAAAAATGTGTTCATTTCATGTATGCGCGAAATGCCTTAAAAATGGCTTTAAAATGGATTTGGAGCATGGAGACGATTATCTCGGGATTGCAAGATAACCAAACAAAACTTTTAGTGGATTTCTACTTATTTTATTAAATATCATCTCCACCAAACAGGACAAGCTTGCATCTGTTATAGTTTTGGAGAAAAATGTGTTCATTTCATGTATGCGCGAAATGCCTTAAAAATGGCTTTAAAATGGATTTGGAGCATGGAGACGATTATCTCGGGATTGCAAGATAACCAAACAAAACTTTTAGTGGATTTCTACTTATTTTATTAAATATCATCTCCACCAAACAGGACAAGCTTGCATCTGTTATAGTTTTGGAGAAAAATGTGTTCATTTCATGTATGCGCGAAATGCCTTAAAAATGGCTTTAAAATGGATTTGGAGCATGGAGACGATTATCTCGGGATTGCAAGATAACCAAACAAAACTTTTAGTGGATTTCTACTTATTTTATTAAATATCATCTCCACCAAACAGGACAAGCTTGCATGTGTTATAGTTTTGGAGAAAAATGTGTTCATTTCATGTATGCGCAAAATGCCTTTGAAATGGCTTTAAAATGGATTTGGAGCATGGAGACGATTATCTCGGGATTGCAAGATAACCAAACAAAACTTTTAGTGGATTTCTACTTATTTTATTAAATATCATCTCCACCAAACAGGACAAGCTTGCATCTGTTATAGTTTTGGAGAAAAATGTGTTCATTTCATGTATGCGCGAAATGCCTTAAAAATGGCTTTAAAATGGATTTGGAGCATGGAGACGATTATCTCGGGATTGCAAGATAACCAAACAAAACTTTTAGTGGTTTTCTACTTATTTTATTAAATATCATCTCCACCAAACAGGACAAGCTTGCATGTGTTATAGTTTTGGAGAAAAATGTGTTCATTTCATGTATGCGCAAAATGCCTTTGAAATGGCTTTAAAATGGATTTGGAGCATGGAGACGATTATCTCGGGATTGCAAGATAACCAAACAAAACTTTTAGTGGATTTCTACTTATTTTATTAAATATCATCTCCACCAAACAGGACAAGCTTGCATCTGTTATAGTTTTGGAGAAAAATGTGTTCATTTCATGTATGCGCGAAATGCCTTAAAAATGGCTTTAAAATGGATTTGGAGCATGGAGACGATTATCTCGGGATTGCAAGATAACCAAACTAAACTTTTAGTAAATTTCTACTTATTTTATTAAATATCATCTCCACCAAACAGGACAAGCTTGCATCTGTTATAGTTTTGGAGAAAAATGTGTTCATTTCATGTATGCGCGAAATGCCTTAAAAATGGCTTTAAAATGGATTTGGAGCATGGAGACGATTATCTCGGGATTGCAAGATAACCAAACAAAACTTTTAGTGGATTTCTACTTATTTTATTAAATATCATCTCCACCAAACAGGACAAGCTTGCATGTGTTATAGTTTTGGAGAAAAATGTGTTCATTTCATGTATGCGCAAAATGCCTTTGAAATGGCTTTAAAAGGGATTTGGAGCATGGAGACGATTATCTCGGGATTGCAAGATAACCAAACAAAACTTTTAGTGGATTTCTACTTATTTTATTAAATATCATCTCCACCAAACAGGACAAGCTTGCATCTGTTATAGTTTTGGAGAAAAATGTGTTCATTTCATGTATGCGCGAAATGCCTTAAAAATGGCTTTAAAATGGATTTGGAGCATGGAGACGATTATCTCGGGATTGCAAGATAACCAAACAAAACTTTTAGTGGATTTCTACTTATTTTATTAAATATCATCTCCACCAAACAGGACAAGCTTGCATCTGTTATAGTTTTGGAGAAAAATGTGTTCATTTCATGTATGCGCGAAATGCCTTAAAAATGGCTTTAAAATGGATTTGGAGCATGGAGACGATTATCTCGGGATTGCAAGATAACCAAACAAAACTTTTAGTGGATTTCTACTTATTTTATTAAATATCATCTCCACCAAACAGGACAAGCTTGCATCTGTTATAGTTTTAGAGAAAAATGTGTTCATTTCATGTATGCGCGAAATGCCTTAAAAATGGCTTTAAAATGGATTTGGAGCATGGAGACGATTATCTCGGGATTGCAAGATAACCAAACAAAACTTTTAGTGGATTTCTACTTATTTTATTAAATATCATCTCCACCAAACAGGACAAGCTTGCATGTGTTATAGTTTTGGAGAAAAATGTGTTCATTTCATGTATGCGCAAAATGCCTTTGAAATGGCTTTAAAATGGATTTGGAGCATGGAGACGATTATCTCAGGATGGCAATATAAACAAACGAAACTTTTAGTAGATTTCTACTTATTTTATTAAATATTATCTCCACCAAACAGGACAAGCTTGCATCTGTTATAGTTTTGGAGAAAAATGTGTTCATTTCATGTATGCGCGAAATGCCTTAAAAATGGCTTTAAAATGGATTTGGAGCATGGAGACGATTATCTCGGGATTGCAAGATAACCAAACAAAACTTTTAGTGGATTTCTACTTATTTTATTAAATATCATCTCCACCAAACAGGACAAGCTTGCATCTGTTATAGTTTTGGAGAAAAATGTGTTCATTTCATGTATGCGCGAAATGCCTTAAAAATGGCTTTAAAATGGATTTGGAGCATGAAGACGATTATCTCGGGATTGCAATATAACCAAACAAAACTTTTAGTGGATTTCTACTTATTTTATTAAATATCATCTCCACCAAACAGGACAAGCTTGCATCTGTTATAGTTTTGGAGAAAAATGTGTTCATTTCATGTATGCGCGAAATGCCTTAAAAATGGCTTTAAAATGGATTTGGAGCATGGAGACGATTATCTCGGGATTGCAAGATAACCAAACAAAACTTTTAGTGGATTTCTACTTATTTTATTAAATATCATCTTCACCAAACAGGACAAGCTTGCATCTGTTATAGTTTTGGAGAAAAATGTGTTCATTTCATGTATGCGCGAAATGCCTTAAAAATGGCTTTAAAATGGATTTGGAGCATGGAGACGATTATCTCGGGATTGCAAGATAACCAAACAAAACTTTTAGTGGATTTCTACTTATTTTATTAAATATCATCTCCACCAAACAGGACAAGCTTGCATGTGTTATAGTTTTGGAGAAAAATGTGTTCATTTCATGTATGCGCAAAATGCCTTTGAAATGGCTTTAAAATGGATTTGGAGCATGGAGACGATTATCTCAGGATGGCAATATAAACAAACGAAACTTTTAGTAGATTTCTACTTATTTTATTAAATATTATCTCCACCAAACAGGACAAGCTTGCATCTGTTATAGTTTTGGAGAAAAATGTGTTCATTTCATGTATGCGCGAAATGCCTTAAAAATGGCTTTAAAATGGATTTGGAGCATGGAGACGATTATCTCGGGATTGCAAGATAACCAAACAAAACTTTTAGTGGATTTCTACTTATTTTATTAAATATCATCTCCACCAAACAGGACAAGCTTGCATCTGTTATAGTTTTGGAGAAAAATGTGTTTATTTCATGTATGCGCGAAATGCCTTAAAAATGGCTTTAAAATGGATTTGGAGCATGGAGACGATTATCTCGGGATTGCAAGATAACCAAACAAAACTTTTAGTGGATTTCTACTTATTTTATTAAATATCATCTCCACCAAACAGGACAAGCTTGCATGTGTTAGTTTTGGAGAAAAATGTGTTCATTTCATGTATGCGCAAAATGCCTTTGAAATGGCTTTAAAATGGATTTGGAGCATGGAGACGATTATCTCAGGATGGCAATATAAACAAACGAAACTTTTAGTAGATTTCTACTTATTTTATTAAATATTATCTCCACCAAACAGGACAAGCTTGCATCTGTTATAGTTTTGGAGAAAAATGCGTTCATTTCATGTATGCGCGAAATGCCTTAAAAATGGCTTTAAAATGGATTTGGAGCATGGAGACGATTATCTCGGGATTGCAAGATAACCAAACAAAACTTTTAGTGGATTTCTACTTATTTTATTAAATATCATCTCCACCAAACAGGACAAGCTTGCATCTGTTATAGTTTTGGAGAAAAATGTGTTCATTTCATGTATGCGCGAAATGCCTTAAAAATGGCTTTAAAATGGATTTGGAGCATGAAGACGATTATCTCGGGATTGCAATATAACCAAACAAAACTTTTAGTGGATTTCTACTTATTTTATTAAATATCATCTCCACCAAACAGGACAAGCTTGCATCTGTTATAGTTTTGGAGAAAAATGTGTTCATTTCATGTATGCGCGAAATGCCTTAAAAATGGCTTTAAAATGGATTTGGAGCATGGAGGCGATTATCTCGGGATTGCAAGATAACCAAACAAAACTTTTAGTGGATTTCTACTTATTTTATTAAATATCATCTCCACCAAACAGGACAAGCTTGCATCTGTTATAGTTTTGGAGAAAAATGTGTTCATTTCATGTATGCGCGAAATGCCTTAAAATGGCTTTAAAATGGATTTGGAGCATGGAGACGATTATCTCGGGATTGCAAGATAACCAAACAAAACTTTTAGTGGATTTCTACTTATTTTATTAAATATCATCTCCACCAAACAGGACAAGCTTGCATCTGTTATAGTTTTGGAGAAAAATGTGTTCATTTCATGTATGCGCGAAATGCCTTAAAAATGGCTTTAAAATGGATTTGGAGCATGGAGACGATTATCTCGGGATTGCAAGATAACCAAACAAAACTTTTAGTGGATTTCTACTTATTTTATTAAATATCATCTCCACCAAACAGGACAAGCTTGCATGTGTTATAGTTTTGGAGAAAAATGTGTTCATTTCATGTATGCGCAAAATGCCTTTGAAATGGCTTTAAAATGGATTTGGAGCATGGAGACGATTATCTCGGGATTGCAAGATAACCAAACAAAACTTTTAGTGGATTTCTACTTATTTTATTAAATATCATCTCCACCAAACAGGACAAGCTTGCATCTGTTATAGTTTTGGAGAAAAATGTGTTCATTTCATGTATGCGCGAAATGCCTTAAAAATGGCTTTAAAATGGATTTGGAGCATGGAGACGATTATCTCGGGATTGCAAGATAACCAAACAAAACTTTTAGTGGATTTCTACTTATTTTATTAAATATCATCTCCACCAAACAGGACAAGCTTGCATGTGTTATAGTTTTGGAGAAAAATGTGTTCATTTCATGTATGCGCAAAATGCCTTTGAAATGGCTTTAAAATGGATTTGGAGCATGGAGACGATTATCTCAGGATGGCAATATAAACAAACGAAACTTTTAGTAGATTTCTACTTATTTTATTAAATATTATCTCCACCAAACAGGACAAGCTTGCATCTGTTATAGTTTTGGAGAAAAATGTGTTCATTTCATGTATGCGCGAAATGCCTTAAAAATGGCTTTAAAATGGATTTGGAGCATGGAGACGATTATCTCGGGATTGCAAGATAACCAAACAAAACTTTTAGTGGATTTCTACTTATTTTATTAAATATCATCTCCACCAAACAGGACAAGCTTGCATCTGTTATAGTTTTGGAGAAAAATGTGTTCATTTCATGTATGCGCAAAATGCCTTAAAAATGGCTTTAAAATGGATTTGGAGCATGGAGACGATTATCTCGGGATTGCAAGATAACCAAACAAAACTTTTAGTGGATTTCTACTTATTTTATTAAATATCATCTCCACCAAACAGGACAAGCTTGCATCTGTTATAGTTTTGGAGAAAAATGTGTTCATTTCATTTATGCGCGAAATGCCTTAAAAATGGCTTTAAAATGGATTTGGAGCATGGAGACGATTATCTCGGGATTGCAAGATAACCAAACAAAACTTTTAGTGGATTTCTACTTATTTTATTAAATATCATCTCCACCAAACAGGACAAGCTTGCATCTGTTATAGTTTTGGAGAAAAATGTGTTCATTTCATGTATGCGCGAAATGCCTTAAAAATGGCTTTAAAATGGATTTGGAGCATGGAGACGATTATCTCGGGATTGCAAGATAACCAAACAAAACTTTTAGTGGATTTCTACTTATTTTATTAAATATCATCTCCACCAAACAGGACAAGCTTGCATCTGTTATAGTTTTGGAGAAAAATGTGTTCATTTCATGTATGCGCGAAATGCCTTAAAAATGGCTTTAAAATGGATTTGGAGCATGGAGACGATTATCTCGGGATTGCAAGATAACCAAACAAAACTTTTAGTGGATTTCTACTTATTTTATTAAATATCATCTCCACCAAACAGGACAAGCTTGCATCTGTTATAGTTTTGGAGAAAAATGTGTTCATTTCATGTATGCGCGAAATGCCTTAAAAATGGCTTTAAAATGGATTTGGAGCATGGAGACGATTATCTCGGGATTGCAAGATAACCAAACAAAACTTTTAGTGGATTTCTACTTATTTTATTAAATATCATCTCCACCAAACAGGACAAGCTTGCATCTGTTATAGTTTTGGAGAAAAATGTGTTCATTTCATGTATGCGCGAAATGCCTTAAAAATGGCTTTAAAATGGATTTGGAGCATGGAGACGATTATCTCGGGATTGCAAGATAACCAAACAAAACTTTTAGTGGATTTCTACTTATTTTATTAAATAGCATCTCCACCAAACAGGACAAGCTTGCATCTGTTATAGTTTTGGAGAAAAATGTGTTCATTTCATGTATGCGCGAAATGCCTTAAAAATGGCTTTAAAATGGATTTGGAGCATGGAGACGATTATCTCGGGATTGCAAGATAACCAAACAAAACTTTTAGTGGATTTCTACTTATTTTATTAAATATCATCTCCACGAAACAGGACAAGCTTGCATCTGTTATAGTTTTGGAGAAAAATGTGTTCATTTCATGTATGCGCGAAATGCCTTAAAAATGGCTTTAAAATGGATTTGGAGCATGGAGACGATTATCTCGGGATTGCAATATAACCAAACAAAACTTTTAGTGGATTTCTACTTATTTTATTAAATATCATCTCCACCAAACAGGACAAGCTTGCATCTGTTATAGTTTTGGAGAAAAATGTGTTCATTTCATGTATGCGCGAAATGCCTTAAAAATGGCTTTAAAATGGATTTGGAGCATGGAGACGATTATCTCGGGATTGCAAGATAACCAAACAAAACTTTTAGTGGATTTCTACTTATTTTATTAAATATCATCTCCACCAAACAGGACAAGCTTGCATCTGTTATAGTTTTGGAGAAAAATGTGTTCATTTCATGTATGCGCGAAATGCCTTAAAAATGGCTTTAAAATGGATTTGGAGCATGGAGACGATTATCTCGGGATTGCAAGATAACCAAACAAAACTTTTAGTGGATTTCTACTTATTTTATTAAATATCATCTCCACCAAACAGGACAAGCTTGCATCTGTTATAGTTTTGGAGAAAAATGTGTTCATTTCATGTATGCGCGAAATGCCTTAAAAATGGCTTTAAAATGGATTTGGAGCATGGAGACGATTATCTCGGGATTGCAAGATAACCAAACAAAACTTTTAGTGGATTTCTACTTATTTTATTAAATATCATCTCCACCAAACAGGACAAGCTTGCATCTGTTATAGTTTTGGAGAAAAATGTGTTCATTTCATGTATGCGCGAAATGCCTTAAAAATGGCTTTAAAATGGATTTGGAGCATGGAGACGATTATCTCGGGATTGCAATATAACCAAACAAAACTTTTAGTGGATTTCTACTTATTTTATTAAATATCATCTCCACCAAACAGGACAAGCTTGCATCTGTTATAGTTTTGGAGAAAAATGTGTTCATTTCATGTATGCGCGAAATGCCTTAAAAATGGCTTTAAAATGGATTTGGAGCATGGAGACGATTATCTCGGGATTGCAAGATAACCAAACAAAACTTTTAGTGGATTTCTACTTATTTTATTAAATATCATCTCCACCAAACAGGACAAGCTTGCATCTGTTATAGTTTTGGAGAAAAATGTGTTCATTTCATGTATGCGCGAAATGCCTTAAAAATGGCTTTAAAATGGATTTGGAGCATGGAGACGATTATCTCGGGATTGCAAGATAACCAAACAAAACTTTTAGTGGATTTCTACTTATTTTATTAAATATCATCTCCACCAAACAGGACAAGCTTGCATCTGTTATAGTTTTGGAGTAAAATGTGTTCATTTCATGTATGCGCGAAATGCCTTAAAAATGGCTTTAAAATGGATTTGGAGCATGGAGACGATTATCTCGGGATTGCAATATAACCAAACAAAACTTTTAGTGGATTTCTACTTATTTTATTAAATATCATCTCCACCAAACAGGACAAGCTTGCATCTGTTATAGTTTTGGAGAAAAATGTGTTCATTTCATGTATGCGCGAAATGCCTTAAAAATGGCTTTAAAATGGATTTGGATCATGGAGACGATTATCTCGGGATTGCAAGATAACCAAACAAAACTTTTAGTGGATTTCTACTTATTTTATTAAATATCATCTCCACCAAACAGGACAAGCTTGCATCTGTTATAGTTTTGGAGAAAAATGTGTTCATTTCATGTATGCGCGAAATGCCTTAAAAATGGCTTTAAAATGGATTTGGAGCATGGAGACGATTATCTCGGGATTGCAAGATAACCAAACAAAACTTTTAGTGGATTTCTACTTATTTTATTAAATATCATCTCCACCAAACAGGACAAGCTTGCATCTGTTATAGTTTTGGAGAAAAATGTGTTCATTTCATGTATGCGCGAAATGCCTTAAAAATGGCTTTAAAATGGATTTGGAGCATGGAGACGATTATCTCGGGATTGCAAGATAACCAAACAAAACTTTTAGTGGATTTCTACTTATTTTATTAAATATCATCTCCACCAAACAGGACAAGCTTGCATCTGTTATAGTTTTGGAGAAAAATGTGTTCATTTCATGTATGCGCGAAATGCCTTAAAAATGGCTTTAAAATGGATTTGGAGCATGGAGACGATTATCTCGGGATTGCAAGATAACCAAACAAAACTTTTAGTGGATTTCTACTTATTTTATTAAATATCATCTCCACCAAACAGGACAAGCTTGCATCTGTTATAGTTTTGGAGAAAAATGTGTTCATTTCATGTATGCGCGAAATGCCTTAAAAATGGCTTTAAAATGGATTTGGAGCATGGAGACGATTATCTCGGGATTGCAAGATAACCAAACAAAACTTTTAGTGGATTTCTACTTATTTTATTAAATATCATCTCCACCAAACAGGACAAGCTTGCATCTGTTATAGTTTTGGAGAAAAATGTGTTCATTTCATGTATGCGCGAAATGCCTTAAAAATGGCTTTAAAATGGATTTGGAGCATGGAGACGATTATCTCGGGATTGCAAGATAACCAAACAAAACTTTTAGTGGATTTCTACTTATTTTATTAAATATCATCTCCACCAAACAGGACAAGCTTGCATCTGTTATAGTTTTGGAGAAAAATGTGTTCATTTCATGTATGCGCGAAATGCCTTAAAAATGGCTTTAAAATGGATTTGGAGCATGGAGACGATTATCTCGGGATTGCAAGATAACCAAACAAAACTTTTAGTGGATTTCTACTTATTTTATTAAATATCATCTCCACCAAACAGGACAAGCTTGCATCTGTTATAGTTTTGGAGAAAAATGTGTTCATTTCATGTATGCGCGAAATGCCTTAAAAATGGCTTTAAAATGGATTTGGAGCATGGAGACGATTATCTCGGGATTGCAAGATAACCAAACAAAACTTTTAGTGGATTTCTACTTATTTTATTAAATATCATCTCCACCAAACAGGACAAGCTTGCATCTGTTATAGTTTTGGAGAAAAATGTGTTCATTTCATGTATGCGCGAAATGCCTTAAAAATGGCTTTAAAATGGATTTGGAGCATGGAGACGATTATCTCGGGATTGCAAGATAACCAAACAAAACTTTTAGTGGATTTCTACTTATTTTATTAAATATCATCTCCACCAAACAGGACAAGCTTGCATCTGTTATAGTTTTGGAGAAAAATGTGTTCATTTCATGTATGCGCGAAATGCCTTAAAAATGGCTTTAAAATGGATTTGGAGCATGGAGACGATTATCTCGGGATTGCAAGATAACCAAACAAAACTTTTAGTGGATTTCTACTTATTTTATTAAATATCATCTCCACCAAACAGG